>NC_040230.1:4888724-5191754 GCF_001444195.1 Xiphophorus couchianus
TTTATTATCCATTCAGACAAACTTTTGTAACAGATTTGTTGTAAAAAGAGGGATTTATTGTAAGGTTCTGTTTAAATAAACCCTCCTCTCCATGTGTTTTTAGAGATGGTATAATGTTACTCCAAGGGGTGCCATTGTATGACTAAGACATTTGGTCATTTGGCACAGTGACCTTAACATTTCCACCAGCCAGCCCCTGGCTCCCTCCAGTTTTTACAGCACGCAGGTTAAGTCACTACAAACCGGCATGTTGAAGCTGTCACACAGCTCTGCTTAATTTACAGAGAGTCTGGGGTTGTTAAGAATTTATAGGCCTTCAGTGACTTTATGGTGCTATGATGGGAGTGAGCGACTGTGTTCAGCTCACACCAGCTGTAGTCAGCTGCCTCATTCAACAGGGATTTAGACAGCAGCTCATCTGCTGCGCTGCAGGAGTTGGTCAGTGGACATGCTTGATCCATGGCTAAGGTTGTAGGGAATTGCTCCAAAGTGAGGATGTCTCTTCCCAATGCTTTGCTTGAGTGGTTTGAAGGGGGGTTGGTGAAAACATGCAGATAAAGTGTCTCCAGGGGTTTCTTTAGTTACTGGAAACCTATAGACCAGTTACTGTTACTCAGCCAGGATCATCATAAACTACTTAAGTATATGTCGGGGTAATGCTGAAATTGCAATAATGGATTCCCAGGAAGTTCATTAGTAACATATGCTCCTATGTATAATGTGGTTTATTTGGGTGGGGAACTAAAGGATGTCAGTGTGAGACAGACTTTGCAGTGCTGCATATGTGAGTGTGAAGAACAAAAAGCAAGCTTAAGGAGAATAGGGATGTTCATAATTATATGGAACTAATAGAAAGCTGTGTAAATAACTACTGAATGAGAAAGGAAAGCTGTGAATAGCCTGCTTGGGAATATGTTTGTACAGGTAAAGCTGATGTTTCAATAAACCTAACCACCAAAAAGATACGACCTACATGCTTGAATAAAAAGCCAGCTAAACATTTTTTTTGGTTGTGTTTAAACTTAACAACACAACCACCAGATTCATCCAGATGCCCTTCCCTGGTGGATTTGAATTATTTGCCTTAACTTTATTTTAACTTTTCAGTTTTTGTTTCTGTTATTGTGAACACAGTGTTTGCTTAGAAGCAAATATCTGCCGTTCTATCAGCTTCCATATTGTCTGTTGCAAAAACAAGGTTTAAATAGGTACTTAAAATAAGTTATTAGTTGCAAGTCTGAACTGAAAGGAACAACTCATCTTACTTTTATAGCATCCATAGATTAATTTTTATGTTGAAAAAAGTCCACTTGCTTTATGTTGTGCTGTTGTCCTCTCTTGCTGTGAATTCTTTAAAGTATCTTATTTTCACAAAAATCTGATAGTAAATAGTATTATACAAATAATTACTAAACAAGCACATGCAAAACATTATGGCATATATCACATACATTAAAAATATATCACTGTAAGATAAACTCATAGGTTTCATTCCTAGCTACTTGCAGCCCTTTTTAACAGACTAGACTAGGAAATCCACTTGCCTTGTTGCTCTTCATGTGTATGACTAAGAATTTGTACGCCAACACATTTCTATAATGCTGTTTTTGTTTTGCAGCAAATGACCTGGAGCATATCTGCTTCCACATCTTCCATAAACAAACCTGCACATTGTCAGTTTCAAAAACAAGGTTTAGATAATGTACCCTGCATTTAACACAAGTGTAGGCATCTTATACCGGGTGCTGCATTTAGTTTATAGAACACTCCTGGCAATCTGTGGAGAGTGGGCGGAGCTTTGTCTTGGGAATTAAACAACTCTGAACTTATGGCCGATTTCATGTAAGGATATTAAGCTGGGCATGTTTTCACAAATGGACCCATTGTTTTCTAGGAAGAAAAGTAAACTACTCAAACATCACCCTACAGTCCTCCTGAACCATAAAAATCCTCAGCTTCTTTATTGTCATCACCAAGTGGTGCCCATAACCCAGCTCAGCCCAGCACATCTGGCTCTCTTTATGACTCCTCTGCTTGTTAGCTGTGATGTTATGACAGCACAGTGACTGAGGAGATTACTCTGAGAAGACATAAAACCCCTCTTCATGGGGCCTCTGTGTGTCACCGGCCACAATTTAGGCAAATGTGACAAACCCCTAAGGTTTTTAAAGCAGTGGGTTTGCCGTGCAGCTGTTCGTATTGTGCATTCTTATGTGGTTTTCTGTTTGCTTTCACAGGAAGTTTGTTGAAGACTAAGCATTCTTGGAGGAGGATCCTCGAAGGGAGGGTTTAGCATTTGACGGCCCACCAACCGAGCCACGTTTGTCCTTCACGCAACAAGACAGATTGTTACCTTGGAGGAGTAGGAGGAGCACAGAATACTGGATCATTGAACGTGACAAAACTGTAAGATCACATGACCTTCTTTTCTCCTCTTATAATGTAACTTAAATGTCAGACATTTTAAGACCTTTTACCCTCTGTTTGCTTCTTTGCACATCCTTAGAACATAAACTTTATAGGCATAGTGTGTGTGACTATTCTTGTACAATTAAATTTTTTTTTATAGACTAAGCTGGAAATAAATATTGTTTCTGCTGTCTACATCAGCCTAACTTTGCGTGACTCAAACCCGACCACATGATTAGATTAGCACATAGCAACTCTTCTTATGATTAGCCATTCATTCTTTCTGCATATTGAAGATTTATATCAGCCCTTTCTTGTACATCTGTCATGTGAAAATTATGTCTCAGACTAGTGCATGGCTGTGAATTTGAGGAAAAATATTTGCAAAGTTTTAAACAGCTGGAATTGTGAACAGTATTTATTATGAAGGCATATAAATACCTATAACAATGTCTCCAGTAGCTGCAGAGGAGGTTGTATCTGCTCCAATTCACCAGGTTTCTGATGGAAGATGAATAAAAAAGTTTTGGAGTTTAAATTTAGCAGTGTGTTAGGTAATGCTATTACTGTTTTTCCCAGATCGTGTTGCCTTTGCAGGTTATGATATTGTTTTAGCTTGACCAAAGAATAAAAAGCACAGTGGAGGGTTAACACCAGGTTTGTCCTCATGAGCTCCTGTTTTCACTCATTGAATGTTCACATTCTGGTTCTCTCTATTCATGCTTGCTTTTCAAAGCTTCACTGTTCTGTGATCCCCTCTTTTGGCTGGCTGTGCACACGTGCAGCTCGGGACCAAAGTAGAGTATTCTGCATCAATCAAAGTGAATAGAAGCCCACCATGTTGGCAATGCACTCTGCTGACGGCAGGGAAACATCACTACTGATTCCTGGTTGAGTGTATGAGAATGAGGTTTTGTTGCTGAGCTGGATCTCTGGCATCATGGTGGCATGAGGGGCCCCAATGTCATTATTGATGGCACAAAGATGCATCAGCGTAGGTTGAATGGGACAGAATGGCAGTCAGTGCGGGTGCACAAGCATGAAACGCGATCAGGCCGCTGAGTTGAATGGAGGTGTTATTCTGCCAAATGCAGGAGTAAGGGAGAGGGAGGCAAAAAGAATGAAGGGCATTGCTTTCATATCTTGTCACCCACTTGCTTAATAATGCAGGCACTATGTCGCTGCCACTGTGAAAGAAGCATCGTTTTAAATGTATGAACATTTGCTCAAAGCCCACTTGCCAGGAACTTTCTGAAACGGTCTTTGTGTGAATCGTCAAAACACAAAGCGGCCTTTTGAAAACCCAGCTTCTGTTGTGATGAAGGCAGATTTACTGCAAATTAACTGATAAACTTTTAACCCACATGATATTTTTGATCATAGAATTTGTAATCACAATTATTTATAGGTTTCCTATTTATTTATTTTCCTGCAACCTGCACCTGGATGTTGTAGTTGGAGTAAAGAAAGATGTACTTAACTTTGTGCAATAGTTGGACTGCAGATGACTCTCTTATTTCAGGTTAAATTGTGAATATATATATATATATATATATATAATTTTTTTTTTTTTTTTTTAAGTTTTGGCCTTAAAGCTTACATGAAGCCTCTCAGCACAAATAGTCAAGCAACTGATGTCCTGATCCAAATTTAAACCCAGATTCTTGCTTGTATCTGTTTCACACTTGAGTCACCAAGATGCCCCATGTGTATATTTCGTTGTCTTTGCCCTCTTATAAACTCACATTGACCTCTCTCACTCATTACCCAGAGGGCTCGAGTCTTTGCCTCTGCCCTTATTTTCTTCTCTTCTTCATCTGTTTCTCTACATTTTCTTCTCCAAGCCATGCTATCGTTCAGTGTTAAATGAGGGCACTGCCACATTTCGATGTGCTGTGACAAATTGGCACAGAGGAGGCAGATGGTGTTGGGGAGGAGACTGGTTGTCATACCATTTGCTGCAGTGACATGAATTGATCTTTGCGCCGTGGAGCAAACACACAAGCTCCATTTGTGTAATCTTGACTTTGGTTACTTTGTGTGCACCCACACATCACACCCCAGCACACTCTGATCCGCATGCCACCCTACCCTACACCCGTCCCCATTAGTATCAATGATGTGTGCAGTGGAGGCGCACATTTGCTGTCGGAGGGTCTTCGCTTGGATCCGCTCAGAAAGCTGAAAGAATGCTGAGGGATTTCACACAGGGACAGAGAGCTCAGACTAATGGCTGACTGCTGGGACTCTGGGAGCCCTAATATACAACTTACTATACTGTAGATGCATAGCATTATCTGCATTCTGTATATGACAGCAAGCTGTACATGTTTTCAGGCTGTTCTATTTACAGAACTGCTTTTATTTAACAAAGTTTACCCTTAGGGTTTTGGTGAAGCTTGACTCAAGTCCCCGTGGATGTTTTTCACTGCAACATGACTTTTAGTTAGATCATAGTTTGTCTGACAAGGAGTGCCATTGCTCATTAGGCTGAGTCCTGAGGATGTGGAACTGCTCCCCAGTTGGGTTTTCTTTAGAAAAGCAATGGATAGGTTTTTGAAACACTAAATTTATCTAAAAATGTTTTAGGCTGCATGAACAATGTTGTCTATGCAATGCAAAAGTTAGACTTCAAATACAGACAGTACCCCGCACAATTATTGAAACTACTGCTGTGAGTACTCTTCCAAATAAAGCCAATTCAGAATTGGCTTTGTTTGTGCATATAAACAAGAAATTTGACATTGGTCCCTCTGTGCTCTAAATAGGTTTGAGTTTTTTTAAAGTTGAATAACACTCAGTTTTCCCCACTTTTTTAAAAGGTTGGAGCATTTATCTGGAATCCTTGCTCTGCCTTTTTGTACTCTAACCAGGTAAACACACAGGTGACTGAGATGCCAATAAAAAAGGTTTACTTTGTCTGATGAACTATTTTATGTCTTAAGTTGGCAAAAACACTTTTATAATTAACCTGTTAAAAGAACCAATGATAATCGTTTTTCAGTTTTCTGGCAAAGTCCACAAGATTCTTGCCTTATTATTGTTTTCTAACAAAATCCTCAGGTTCTGTGGAAGAGAAACAGCCCCATAACATCAGAAATCCTCCACCATGCTTAACAAGACACATAGAGATTT
Source organism: Xiphophorus couchianus (assembly GCF_001444195.1). Taxonomy (NCBI): domain Eukaryota; kingdom Metazoa; phylum Chordata; class Actinopteri; order Cyprinodontiformes; family Poeciliidae; genus Xiphophorus; species Xiphophorus couchianus. Next base: position 4,894,269 of record NC_040230.1, read on the forward strand.
CTAATAGTCAGCCAGAAATTGCTAAACAACCCCCCAAAGAACATATTGGCATGGAGATATCGCTTGTAGAAATTTATGAAGAGTTGTTAAGCCCCTAGATGCCATTCTTACTGGCAGTTCTTCAACAAACAGCTTTGGAGATAAAATTTTTTATACCCATTACCATCTTCCTCACAATTTTGGTGTAAGATACACATGAGTCCATGTCCAGCCTTGTTCCTCAATGTTTGTGTTATTTTTGAAATTTTAATTTTTGTCCTGACTGTAAGCAATTTAGACTAGTAGTTTTATTTAGCATAATGACCAATCTTGACTCATTCAAATAAATATGTAACTACTTGTACATGTACTCGAAAAGCATATTTTTTAAGAAGTGGTTAAGAAATACTTTTAAATACTTTTAGTCATATTACCACAGAGAAAAACAGAAGTCAATGCATTCCAATGAAGTGTTACTAGACATTTTGATTAATTAAAAAATAAAATAAATTATAATTGCCAAATTTAGATGTTTTTACAAGTTATTTGGCATAGCATCCACATTGTTGTATATTTATCAGAAAGTCTGCAGACCCAGTGAAAAGATATTGATCCACAAACCTGTAATTCTCTGGGTCTTTGCATCATGCATCTATAAAGCAAAAGCCTTTTTTTTCTTTTACCAATTTTTAGGACACTTTTTTGGAATGCTCTTTAACAGTGATCTGATGAGATTTGTGATTACATTCCCTCTAAAACCCATTTTTTCTGATTTATTTTCTTTTTTATTGATGCACCTTTGGTGAGGAGCTTTAGACTAACCAAACCCACATACACACTAAATTCAAACTTCAAACAGATTCCACATTTTTAATGAAAAGTCCATGTGCTGTACACCCAAAAATGCTTAGCCGAAGTCAGTTTGATTGAGAAAACACACACAAATGCACTTACATGTCTTAGTCTGAGCAACAGAAAGCGGTCAAGTTTTGTAATAGCTCTTTGTAAGGATAAACAATCTGCATGCATTCTGCTCCATGTCCAGCAGTAGCATTTACATTTTTGTGTTCATGCTGAAACAAAAAGCTTCCAGACCATAGAGTTTAAACTGTATCTGCTAAGTTTAAATAAATCAAGCCTTGTGAAAGGAATGAAGCCCCACCAAAAGATTAAAACGGGCTCTGCAATGTTGACAATCAGGGCTACACACCAAACAGTCCAACATATGTTTCAGGAACGCATCCCAAGAGCTGTGGATGGATGCTACAGTTTAAAGTCAGCCTTCACATCTCTTAACAATTTTGCTTGGGTCGGAAACATTTAGTCAATTTGGATAATGAGGCAACGATTACTTAATGTTGAGGTGAAAGTCAGGCAGCCCTCCAATACTTGACTCAAGGCTGTTTATAATTACAATTTAAATGAGCAAAGGGTCAACAGTCTTGTATTTATTTTTTTTGGTTTTTAAATAAGTAAAGGTCATAAACAAGCAGATGTGATTTCAGTGTAAGTCTGAAATTTATGTTAATGCTTTTTAAATAATGAAGATGAAAACCTTAATTAATTTTAATGTTGGAAAAATAGCATTTAGTTTGTATGCTGCTGAAGAAAAAAGCCGACCTAAAGCAGACACAGTTGGAAATTTCAAATCAGTAAAAATATTGGAAGGACAAATATCATGTATAAAAAAATGTAGGCCTGTTGAAGAAATTCAGATTGAGCATCTAGAATAGCAGAAGCTGAAATGAATGTAGTTCAAATGGGGTTGCCACAATGAGAAAATCAATTCCAAATTTAACAGTGTTAAAATGAAGTTAAAATATGAACATTAACAAAGTTTGGCTGAGATGCAACCATGAACCAATTAGCTAATTTTGCTACTATCCTAGCATTATAATGTTAGCATCAAAAGTAAATTTCAGGAACTATACTAATAATGGTTTACATGCTAAAGTTAGCTAGTACAGTAGCTTTACCAAGTATGCTAACTTTAGCATACTCAATCCAACATCATGTAAAAATAATTCACATGGATCCCTAAACTACCTAAACTTGAATTATAGACTCCAGTATGAACTAATTGTTACTTATTCATCATATTGTGTCAACAATAAGTCAATTAATAAATAATGGGTCTGTCAATAACATTAAAAATGTATTACTAGGCTATATGTTTACATCTTTCTCTCCTTCTTTGGCTTTGCGACCTTTGTATTATTCTATCTAAATTCTCAAATTGGCTGCCCTTATGCAGAAATGATCTAGGTTTTGTTGTCAAAAAGTAAATAGTTCTGCTGAGGAAGTTCATGTTCATGTTTGCCTATTAATGCAATGTGTTATAAACCTTTATCTAACTCCTGTCCATATTAAAATTGATACATTTGAGTAAAATCCAAAATAGCTGCTTCAGATAGAGGGGGGATTGTTTCTTCAGCTTTTGGCTGTGTGCTCAGCTTGATGGTGCATCAAGCTGTTATGTGAAGGGCAAAAGGAAAACTGCACATTTTTCTTTTCATGCTTATGTCCAACTGGATTGGAAGGACAAGGATTAGACTCAAACTATGATATAAAATCAAAAGCTCTTTGTAATAGTGGCCATTTTTTCATTCCAACTATCCTTGAATAAACACTTTATGCATGCTTATGTGTATTTGTTTTGTTTTTTTGTTTTCTTTTTTGGTTCAGCATTTGTGTTCTTTCCCAGAAAACAAGTGTATGTGTTGTAAAAGGAAACAATTAAAGTTAAGCTCAAAAATTAAATTAATCAATACAATATAGTATACTAATACTATAGTATTAATCAATATAATTATAAGAGTGTTCATAGGGTCCCTATGAACACTCTGATAGTGTTCATAGGAACACTATAAGAGTCCCTGTGACATTTTTTCCTTTTTCAAAGGACAGATCTTTGTAAAAAAAAACAAAACAAACTAATTTCTTTACACACAAACTTTAAATGGTGAACACATCCCTTTTTATCCTCTGAAAAAGTAGAAAAGTAGGACTTCAATGCCAGTTTCTGACAAAAACTCTGGATGCAGGTTAAGCAACGAGACAAACAAAAAGAGTAGTCTTGAGGCAAAGTTTTTCCCAAACACGGGGCGTAACTATAAAGTTATAGTGTTCATAGGGAACCTATGAAATAAAGTTCAAAATGTGTAAAATGTGTTTGTGAACAACATTAGGATTGCTACCACCTCGAATAGAGGAGAAAGCCACAAAGTTAAAAACACAATGCACTGAAAGGTGCTGGGGTCTCAGACATAACTTCAGTTGAAATTCTTGGAAGTGAGAGACTCAAACAAGCCTCAAAGCTTTGTGTCTTCTAATGACAGAATGTGCTCCATCATTGAGAAGACTGATTAAAAGCCCTTTGCTTCACAGTCTGTGTAGTTGGAGCATATGGCCGGAGGGCTTAAGCATAGACGGAAGACATCTGCAGTAGCAAATCACTTGGACAGAAGTAAGGAAATTAAATCTCAGAGATTAAAGTGAATCATCTCATTCTGTTCGCCGAGTGATGCATCGTTTTCGAATGCAACCGTTTTTTTTTTTTCTTTTTCTGTTGTGTAATGGAAAGTGGATGTTAAAGTAGATTGGAAGAGTTCTACTAATTCCTAATGTACTTGGGAGATGGAGGTCATTTCTATTATGCTTACATCTTGTTGGTAATGGTTTCAGCGGAGCATTTCTTTACCTCAAGCTGTAGCTTAAATAGAACTTGGATGTGATTAATTTTGTAAAATGGCCATTTGTTTGGCTTTTGGAAGGCCACTGGGCCATGGGCTATGAAGTTAAAATATTTCAAGACTCAAATTTATTGGCAATGTAAGGTCAAGGAAGCAAGTATTTATATATATATATACACTTTTATATGTGCTGTGCTGAGACTTAATGAATTTTGAATCTAAAGACTAACAATATATTGTCAACATTATTCCGACTGTATAAACTGTTTTGTGTGTTGCCTAAATTATATAACTATAAAAAATACTGTTATATAATGTGGTCTTCATTTTGATTTTAAAAGATCAGAGCAATTCTAAATTTTCACAAAATTTAACATTAAAATGCATTATCCTGATAAATGTAACATATTAGTGATGAAGATTTTCCTTAAGCTATGGCAATTAAATGATTCTCAATTGGCACTAAGAGGCATATAGCATGCCAAAAAATTATCTCCTTTATCCTTACCCACCACCAGCTGCCTAAACACTTAGTACAAAGCAGGATAAATCCATGCTTTGTTTACACCAAGTTCTGACCCTACCATTTGAGTTGCAAATCGAGACTAGACAGACAAGGTTATATTTTTTCCAATCTGGTAATTTTTGGTGTACCTGTTGAAATTGCATCCTCAGTTTCCTGTTCTTATCTGATGGGAGTGGCATCCGGTCTAGTCTTCTGCCGTTCATGTGCTTTAAGGTTTCATGTGTCACGCATTCAGACATGTTGTTCTGAATACTTTGGATATACCAAGTGGTTATTTCAGCTACTTGGCTGTCTGTCATCAAGACCGAGCCTGCCTATTCTCCTCTGATGTCAAACCTTAACAAGACATTTTAATCTGCACCACTGTAAATCTGACGGATGGTTTGCTTAAAAAAAAACTCTGTAGATGAACTGTTTCTGATAGTTAATACCACTTTTTCTCGTACCACCAAACAATAATGCCATGTTCAATGACACTGACACCCTTGTCTTCTCCTCCTCATGCATAGTTTAAACTTTAGCAAGTTATATATTTGTTTCATGAACAGAATCTGACAGCTGCTGATATGTAACCTTCTAGAGGAAACTTGTAACAATTATTCTTTGTGGCTTGTGATGGTGATTATGCCAGGAAAAGCCTTTCGCTAAGAGTGTTGTGAATGCTTCCAAGATGTTCACCTTGAACTCCAGAAAGTCGTTCTTTCCATTTACCTGAGAGTTTCCAGTTGCTCTTCAGCTGAGTACTCCCCCTTGCTGTAACCCTAACACTGTTTTGCATTAGGTGATTGTCTCAGTTATTGAGGGATTTTTTTTTTTCAAGCACTGATTTAGCTTCATCAGTACCCAGCACATAGTCTTGCACTGAGGAGGAACATGGCACCTGCTCATGAAAAATATGCCAAAGTTAAGCATCAAGGTCAGGGTGGTGGAAGATTTCTCAAGAGGGCTGAAAAGTCATTGACAGAGTGAGCAAATACAGCCAGGTGGCTGATGAACTCCATGAATAGTTTGACAAACCCTATCGCTGGTGACAAATTAAAGTGTCAGCAGCCGCTCTATGTGGCTTCATATTTCCTGTGTTGATCACGATAAGCTTCACTGCCGAGCCAACAGCACATAGCTGTCTGCAGAACAGCCTGAAAAGCCAGTGAGGACAGAGGTACAGTTAGGAGACCTGGACAGATGCTTGTCTCTATGAATTGATGATACCAGACATCCAGACGTCTGGCTTAACCACAGATAGAGGCAGGCAGACGCAGTAGGTGTGGCTTCTAGCACGATCTGCTGTCAGATACCACAAACAGGCGATCATGCAGTTAAAGATGAGCTTCTATCATTCTAGTTTTCATCAACAAGTATTCTATTGACGTCATATATATAGATGAAATGTGTACTGTGTATCTTTTTTGGCAAATTAAATACTCAAAGCATTTTACTGGCTAAAATGCAGTACAACAGCTTCCCTTTATTCTATGCTTATCATATGTAGAAAAGGATGAATATGCAGCTTAAAAAAATACTTATTGTAACACCAACATGTGAAAAGCTCAGACCCTTCAGATATGATTTAACATTAATACAGCACAAAACAAATGTGTTTATTATATATGTTTTTAATTTACCAGTTAATAATTTCATAACAAAGGTGTTGGCTTTTTTATGTTTTATTATTATTTAGAGAAATTGAATCAGATGAAGCAAAATTTAAACCACTTGAATTTTTGGTAGAACATATTTACAGGCAAATGTGTTTGATTCATCTTAAAAGCTACCATATATAGCTTTTTTTATCACTGCTCTGCAGGTGCTATTTCAGCAAATTATCTTTTTTAGTCTATACTCTAGTTAACGATTACTGAATTATTTGACAATTATTTCAATAATTGATTCATCACGAGTAATCCAATTAATTGCAATCAAATGTCTTGCAATATATAAACACTTGCTTTCAAAAGGTATTTAGACTCCAGATGTTAAGGAGTCTATTTGGTAGCCACTATGATTAAATACATAAAAGGTGTCAAATATTTTAAAAATGTATTATTTTATATACTTTTATTCTATTCATTGTCACTGAAATACTTCTGGTGTATGACCTCTAGTGTAAGCTTTTCTTATAATTTGTTTCAGGAAAATTTGCTGACAATTCAGTTTAAACAGGTCTGCTTTTCAGACAAAAGTCAACAACTCTAAAGTTCGTTTATCAAAGCCAGATGTATCAGAAATATGAAGCATGAATGGTATGAAGCAGTAACTCTTACAGGCACGCACACTTGCTCTGCACTGGAATTCCAGCTGCTGCTTTTGCACATTATCAGTTTGTCATCTTCAGTAGATATTAATAGGTTTGTTGCCTCAAAATATATCAAGAAGTTTGGAGTAAATGTCTCAGATACATTCTCATTTCAGGCCCATTTGAAATATGTGTTGTAACTTTAAGGATGGCAATAAATACAAGACTAAACTACAGAGTTGTGTTACAGTTTTACACAAAGTTTAAACCTACAATTTAAGGACAACAAAGGGAAACTATGGGATTAAGAAAAATGTAAGATTTAGGGTGCATTCATTCTGGCCCTGCTTAGTCTGCTTTAATCTAATGCTGGTTTGTTTGCCTTGATGATTGTAAAAGAAATAAACGTTTGAGAGGTTTGAAAGCAAATATTAATGCCAGGATCTGGTTTGCTTGGCACAGTGTTGTGTGAAAGCAAACTGCACCAGCTGAAAACATAATAAATGTTGCAAATTCATAGCTGAATCTACTAGAATATTAGGTGTGGAAACACCCTTAGATTTACACTTGCAGAAGAGAATGTTTGAAATGATAGGTTTCCAGCCACGTCAAAACGTTGAAATTCTAATCAAAGCTTTGAGACCTGAAATCAAAACAGGTCTGTTCTTATCAATTCAACATTAACTGTATTTTTTTTGTTGTTGTTTTTTTGTATAGATTTTCAAGGACCCAGACTATCTTAAGTAATAGGTCTAGAAGTTTCTTAAAGGTTTTAGTACATATTTGTAATTTTTGAGGAATGTTTTTAGTGGTTGTTGATTGACAAGTTGGTTAAAAACTGAGCTCCAGTATTGAAGGCAACAAACTGAAGCAGTTACCCTTGAAACACTGGACACCCAGGAGCATCTTTTTCTCACAACTATTTAAGGTTAGCTGGTGTTTATCTTTATTTAGAATTGAAAATATTGGAGACTTTTTTTGGTCAGATGACCTGTCCATATGCAGTTTAAACAAAAACAGTTCATTTCAGGCACATTTAGGATGGCTTTTTGATCAGTTCTAATAATTTTTCCGCCACATCCCAGCAAAACTCAAGTAAGCTGTATATTTGAAGGATGTTTGATTATAATTGGATTCTAAGTTTCCAAATAATATTCCTTACATTTAATGTCTACATTAACATCTACAGTATATCTACATTTAATGGTGTGTGTGTGTAAATCCTAATAAATTGCACCTAGATCATCTGGTACCAAAAACCATGTTCAAGATGATTGAACACAATTTTTTTCCCCATCCTAATGAGTTGGCCGATTTCCTATGTGAGTTTACATGTAGCTAAGTAAAGTGAAGATGTGTCTGGTTTTTGCAAACATTCTAGATGTTATTTTGGTAATATTTATTTAACCAATTTAACCCAATTAAAATTTTGCAAGGAATTATCCTTTGGAAAATGGAAGTTTTAAATTCAGCAGAACAATTGTCTGAACCTGGAAGATGTTTAACAATGGCTCCCAAAAGGTGCAATGCCTTGTTTAAAATGCCTGTCTGCATACAAGTTTTACAATAGAAATCCACTTTATTTTGCTCTTGAAAGCAGACACAATCAGCCTGTTGTCAAGGCAGCTGCAAGAGTAATGGCCCCAGGTCTGCTCCTGAACACAGACTAATGAGAAGCTCAAATCCGACAAGCACAGTGCATTTATCACGCACTCGCACTTAATGACACCACCACCCAGACTCAACAGCATGCTCACGCCAGTGTCTGGCCTCTTTATGGATGGCCTCGTTTGTCCCCTCACTTTCCTATTATTAAAACTGCTTGGTCAAAGCTAGAGGAAGGATGAAGAGGGAGGAGAAAGGGAGGAGAAGTATGAGGGGACTGTTGGAAGGAGACTCTCTGGTAAGTGGGAAAACATCTTCTGTTGAACATTGAGAGATTTGACAGATAAATATAATGTGCAGTGCTTTGATCCTCTAGTATGAAGTGTAGTTTTATTTGAAGCATGACATAAAGCCTTGAAGAAGTACTCCTGATTTGGGGAACTTGAAAGAGCAGTCTGTCAAGGTAAAGTGTTTTCAAATGTTACCCATCTTACTGAATATAAATTCAGAAAAGCTGACCCTTTTAGATAAAACTCTTTCTTCTATACTGGTATTATTCATGCTAAGACTAAAATAATGACATTCTTGATCCAATGCCAGTAAAATACATCTTTATTGCACTGATTTCAGCATTTGAGGAAAGTAAGGAAGGCTTGAAAGATGATTTGAGCCCCAATTACGTGGACTTCTAAGGAAGTTCTGCTGCCTCTAATGACTGTTGGAGGTTTAACAGAGATAAGCCCTTATTCTCTTTAAGCCTAGGAAAGGCAGTGTTATCTATACCAGGATCAAGGCCATGCTTTAACACACAATTCAGTCACAGTAGACTTATGTGGAAAGATAAGCACCCGATTGACGTGTGAAGTGCCACTAGGGTTCCATGTATCCTGAACAGTGGACAACTTTGATTGTTGATTATTTTCCCGACAATATAATTGGGAAGTTTGGCAGATATAAAATGGACCAATATAAAAAAATATCTCAAAATACTTACTTGAAGTGATGTAAAAAATATATTTCCAGTGAGACTTGCCTCATTTATCAACTGTATTCCTGACAGTGGTGCTAAATGATTGACTGTAGATGCAATATTTGATAAAATTAAGAGGTCTTAGTTGGTCTGAGTTTTTGTCAATAATTACAAGCTTGGACAGGTACCTTTGTAGGACTACTTCTTCTTGTTGCTGCACCCATAAGCTGATGAAGCTTAAAGGGTTTAAACATGCATCCACGGTAAAATTGGATTTTTTTCTGTGATCAGCTCAGTCAGTTTCAAAATGAAACTTCATAACATGCAATTTGGTATCTTTTCTTCAGATTTCACCTGTTGAAATTATGACACTAAAAATTCTGGTGTATTTGATTCAAAGTCAAATTTATACCACAGGAGACAACCATGGAGAATGTGATCTTCTCTGAGTGCCTAATTAATCTCAGAGGAAAACTACAGAAAATGTATCCAAAAGGCTGGAGCCCAGGATTTGCACTTTTAAATCACATTCATTTGTGTTTTATGGCTACTGTAGCTGTAGTTTGTTGTTGAAACACAGCCTGTCGATCTGAAAGTTGGGATTGATTGTCTAAATGCTTCCAGATCAGCGAGCTATGAGACACTGTCATTCCTGTCTTCTCTTCCCTCCTCATTGGGATTTCTGTCTTTCTGCTGTCACTGTTCATGTCCTATTTCCTGCTTGATGCCTCGCTCTCACCTTATCTCTTACATGTTCCATGACTCGCTGCAGGCTTTGATGAGGTGCAAGGAGCCTCACTGTTCTTTGGCGTATGCTTGCCCGTGGCCACTGGCTTTTTTTTTTTTTTTGCAGAAGTCAGTTCTTACAGCCATAAAATGAGATAAACTGAGGTCGGAAGCTGCAGGGGCCTTCAGTATGGGTTTGGATGATATCATCAGTAAAAGACAGCGGTAATAAAAGTGAGGTCAGCTGCCACCGTGGGCTACTACCCCTGAAAGGTAACGCTGTCCTGATAAGACTGCTGTCTCTTTTCATCTTCCCTTTTTAAAGCTTGTTTTGTGTGATGAAGTTGACATGTGGATCTCTGGTTTGAGTAGAAAAAACGACAAATAATTGGATGGATGCTTGCCGTAGAGTATGTTTGTCCGAACGACAATGATAAAGTGTTTAATCTTCCTCGGAATGGAGAACCACGCAGGCATGATGATGCCATTATCTCTGAGAAGCATTCTCACCAAGAAGCCTCACTTTTACTCTTGATTTATATTTCCCCGCATCAGCATCGACCATTCAGGTCGCTAAAACCCTTCGCATGTAAAAGCAGGGCTCATTGCTTTTCTTCTCATTTAAAGCAAATATTGCCAAATGTTCTTTTGTCCCATGGGCCTGTGCTACCTCTTCTTTCTATTCATGTCCTGAAAGTCCTGTTGGGACAACATGACAGTGATGGATCTTCACGTTGACGGCTGTGTGATTACCTCCACTAACAAGGAATAAAGGCAGTGGAGGAATCTTCATAGCTCTTTATCATCCTTTGATCAAGTCTCAGCCATCCTGTCTTCCCGTGTCTTATCGTTGGAGTTTAAATCTCAGCTTTGGCAAAGCTAAATCTGTGGCCTCCTCTTTTGTCAAGACTAAGAGATGGAAGCAGGAGGCCCCTTTCTTGAATCACAGTGACATCAAAAGCTTATCATTCAGTATGAAGACATTCTGATCTACACAGGAAAAAAGGTACCAATCTAGTTTTGTTATCACTTGTAGCACATCGTGATCGACTCATCTTTAAAGATGTTATTCATAATTTATTTCTTTTAATAGAATGATAACTCATTCAGGATGTAACATTATTTAGAAAACCATTTGTACCAAAGGGAATATGGAGATCAAAGAAACCCTGACTTGCTCTGTGTATGGCACAAAATAATAACAAATAAAGAAAAAAAAACAGGAAGGAACGTCTTTACAAGGAGTTATATGTGGGGACATTTGAAAGTATTTTGCAATGATTATATCCTTTTAGTTTACAATTTATGCGCAGATTGCATTTGAAAAAAAAATGTAATAGTCTCTAAGTCTTATGTTTGTCTGCATCTGTTGTGATATAAATTGGATTTTGGAGGTTTGCACACCACAGTTTTTTTTATGTTGCTGACTGTAAAACCATGTCAGAGATAGCAGTCTCATTGGCAGACTAAGCTCCTTACTCTCTTTGTGTTGCCATTTGGACAACAGAAGTGTAATTCCCTCTGCGGTTCTGTCCAACTTGGATGAAATGTTTCTTTTGTTTTCAAGTATTTATTTCAAATGTTTTAGGTTCAAGATGCTGTCAGCATAATCTGCATCTGGCAAGCCAAGCCTTAGTAACAGAGAAATCAAAGTATTTGCTGGTTTACTATTGTAAAGTTGGACAGGCAGCATGCAGATGAATGCAATGGCTCTCATACAAGCTACATTTATAATGCAGGCAAACTCCTGGGCTTCCTGCATTTCTCATGTTCTTTGTTGTTGTTTTTCTTTCTATGTTATGGGGCTTTCCCTCACTTGATGTATGAAAATGTTTGCAATATGAATCCTACAATCCTCCATTGTGGAATCATTTCTGTCTCAATAATTCAGGATATCGTCAAAAAGTTTATTTACGGTACTTAAGTGAACCAACTCACAAAGTGAAATATAGATCATTTCATTTCATTTTCTCTTTAGCCTTGGTGAAACACTTTTGACGATGTCTGTCATTTAGAAGTTTGATGATTGTCATTGATAAATCTATATAAATTACACTCTGAAATATTTAACTGCTCTAAACCTTTTTTGGTGATACGCTAACTTATTTAGTTGCATTGGTAAGTGATTGTAGTTGTATATCAAGTGAAAGCTGTCAAGTAAAATGTGAAGTTAGAAAAATTTCAGCACTGTAACACATTCTCTGTTTTCTTTTGCAAAATGCACCTTGGGAAAGTTAGAATACCTAAACACTTCAGCATCCACTTCTAAGCATTCCCCTGGGGTTTTCTTCAAGCCGATAAGTTGGCTTACTTCAGCTGCTACATCAGACTAAAGTCCCTCAAGTAGAAAGGTAAAAGTGAAAACACGCAAAATACAGAAAACAGAAACACTCAGCTTTTTCTCCACTAGCGCTGAATTTCACATCTAGGGCCTCAGAGGAGTATCCAGTTATGACGTCCTTGAGGGAGTGACAGTTCTCGGAGTTTTGTCAATGTAGGGTTCAGGTTGTGTGTCCCTATAACATTCTGAATTATTGATGCCAAAGAGATTGGATGCCAGTTAACATCCACTTCCATATATGAGATTTGAAAGAGAGATGAGGCTTATTGGTGTGAATGCCACCCAGCATTTTTTAACAGATCTGTTTGATTAGGTGCCTCCAGAGCAAGCCTCATTTTAAATACCATGAGCACCCCAGAAGATTGAAGGTGCATCTTGACTGACAGAGGGCACAGAGGGTTAGGGGAGTTATAGGTCTCTCTGAAGATTAATGTAAATAATTAACAGCAGGCAGACAAATGAAAGGGATCTCACTGATGCACGCCCAATCCCTTTTTCTCTGATGGTCCTTTGGGCTTTTTCTTTCCCATTGCAAATAGACATGAAGACGATGGATGATGCCTGCAGCGATTTACCGATCGATCAGAGTACCGCCTCACTGTCTGAATCCTTCTTTAGATCCTTCTGTGTAAAGTCTGGCCAGCTTTTTGTCTGAATAAAGAAGTCCTGAGAGCAAGAGTTACTGGAGGGACTCCTGCTGCTCCCTAAGACTAATACCGAGTGCATTCGGTGTCAGCCAACAACATCCATTTTTATTGAATGTTCAATCTTTATGAGAAGGAAACATCTTTATTCCTATTCTTATAGAACAAGGTGAAAATTGGATCAAAGCAGTCCAGGCACAGTTTCTTGAGCTTTCGTCTCTTTGTATCAGCATGTCTTTACTTTAACACAAACTCTCTTAAGATCTGTCATGGAAGCTCAAGTATAAAACACACTCTAATCTGTAGGGATTATTCATTGAGAACAGAGCAGCCGTATTTTGACTTGGGGTGACAGTCAATGGCCCCTGCGAGGGGACAACCCATCACTTGTCTGAATTTCATAGATGCTAAGGTCAAAGTAGTGCTCCCTTGGGAACTGACTGAGTGGCAGGATGGCAAAGAGGGTCCCAGCCTCTCCTGACAGATGCATCGCAGACCAGATCCCATGGAGAGTCTTGGGGAATAAAAACAATATCATACTGACACAAGGCAGCTGATATACTAATCCAAGAACTCTAGGCCTAAAGGGACCATTGATTTTCTATTCATTGTAAAATGCAAGAAGCCACCCGTCATTCCTCTTCGACTGTAAAAGCTAATGAACTTAATAAAATGTTTCCCTCGAGCCATTTTGTTTTGGACACTGTGGGATCTCTGAAATATTCAGAAATCCCCAGCTACTTTATCTAACATGTTTTTATTCAGCTGCTTAGACGACTTGTTCAATTGTCTATCTTGTCAGGCAGCTCTGGAGGTCTAGTTCTAGAGTTTCACTATATAAGTAGAGATACTCAAAATATAATTTCACGTAACTTGTATACTTTAATTTCAAAGTCTCATTCATTATCACAATTCTGCTGTTGCCAAGGCATTCTTTATTAGGATGGATTGTAACTACCCTGGAATAAAACTCTTGCACATGTCTGACACACACGTGAAAACAAGTCTATAGAATCCACCTCTTTCTCCTGTGGGTGTTGTTCTCTCAATTGTTGTTCAAAGCTCCAGGATCCCAGTTCCAGTTTGCCCTGGCAACGTCTGGATGCTTAACCACCGGAAATCTAATTAGCAAAGGCTTCCTCAGCCTTGCTGCGTTGAGAGCAGAGTTGCAATAACCTGCAGGTACAGAAAGAAATAGCTAAAAATATATATATTATGGTAATATTCAAGTACAATGTTAGATTCATCTGCAGAAAATTCAGTTCCACACACCATCTAATAGTTTTCTAAGTCAGCTGTTGATGGTTTTTGTGGTGTTAACTCCCAACTTAAGAATGATGCAAGTGTTTGAGGAAAAACAACTTGGATCCGATTGGGATGAGCTGTGTGATTTGTGTCATGGGACTGCAATCAGGTCAGTGGTCCAATGAATCTTACCAAAGGAGAACTGGGAGGGACAACGTGGCTCAGGACTCAACAACACAATCTTTGTCTGAAAAACAACCATTTCTGTCATGCGCTGCTTTTCCTCCTGTCACATTTCAACTCACATGTGGTTGTTTTGACAAGACATTGGAACCATTGGGTGGACCCAGGCCCTGGAAAGCATGGAGAACCAGAAAACTTGACACGCAAAATATACGGTTTGATATGCTTGTTTGAAACTTCACATCTTTGTAAACACAACTATCAAACTTTAAAGGCTTTTCGAAGCAGCTAAGCCTTAGTTGCTAAGGTATTGGTATAAGAGGAGCTTCTGAAACCCTACTGGAAACTCGGTCATACTTTTTCTTGCATACATTTCATAACATCACATATCACATACAAAATTACTATTGTTTCTTCTGATACTCATTAAACCTTCAATGTAATATCTTGCTTTTCTTTATTTGTGAATCCTAATATTTCAGAAAACATGTTTAATTCTTGATGTATTATTTGATCACCTTTTATGACACAAGTGATGGTGTGACTAATAATGTCTAAACATTACAAAAGGCCCAAGTTTGTGCTAACCACAGTGGGACACTGTATATGTGGGAAATGGGAAGGAGAGCCACCCATCAATGGTTGTAATTTCCAAATACTTGAGACCATTTCTAAAAATGTTTGAATCACTATTGTAGTAGTTCAGACACCTAAAATGTGCTAGTATGCATTCGTACTCACAGTGGAAATCATCTTGGCATTATCACAGAGGTTAACTTTCACAGTCTTCCTTGTTTTGCGATTTGGGTGTCCAGCCAATCACCTTCAAGGAAAACAAATGTCGCTCTGGATTCTTTGCAAAGCCCAGCCAAAATTGTGTCTAGTCACATTGCACTGAGGTATTTTAGCATCCCAAGCTGCACTTTATTTTGAATAATTTAGATGTGCTGTACAGAAAATTCTGCCAATCACCATTTTTTTTTATACATAACTGGGGTTTGTGTTTCACAACAAATTCTGCAAAACTAAACCGCAATTTGGTGGTGGTCCACTCTATGTAACAATATGTCAAAGTGAAAGTGCTTTGGCATACAGACACAGGAAACCTTGTTTCAAAAAGCTTTAAAATAAATTAATGTTTTACTGCAGTAACATTATGTCCCACTGCAAATTTTACAACAAACTACTATTTGATTGTAGTACATTTTAGAGCAAAAGAAAAATCACATGTTGAGAAATAAATCCTCCTCCTGAGTCACAATTATTGATCTCCCTGTTATCGATGATGTGTTTACTTGATCTTTTTTTAATTTTTGAATCATTATTCTGCTAATCCTGCAATAACCAATTTCCGTCTTGCTGGCAATGTTAGTCAGATTCTCGTCTAAAATGTTCTGGCATTTGCCTGAAGCCATCCCATTGCCAAGGTTCCCAGGTTCTGTGGAAGGAAAACTGGCTCATAATATCCCAGATCAGTCACAATGTGTAACAGAGGGCTTTAGGAACCACATATTCATTTTTTGTTGCCCACCAGGCTCATCTGGAGGTTTTGTTGCAGAATAGTCTCATTTTATGAAAGCACACAGTTCCAGGCAAAGTTCTAGTAGCATTTAGCAAACATTCTTACACTTGTAGTAAGAATGGTGGTAGGACAGAAAATGTTTTTCCTGTCATCCCTCTGAAACAATTGCTTGGCATGTAAATGGCATTTAATGGTTGGAAGGGGGAAATGGTGATGCCTATATCTGTTTCTGGTGAAATTTGGCTTTTTTACCCTCTCCCCTCCTCACAATCCTTGTCATCCTCATCACTGTGAGTGGGTACAAATCCAGGCTGGTTTTCATTAGTTAAGATTAACCGCAGATGCATTCGTGTCATGACTTACTTGTGTTCCAGAGAAACAGAAAGTTATTCATTACAAATTAGAAGTTGCTAGAAAGTCAGGCTAATATAAAATGATTTTAAAACTACTTAAATAATGCTTTACTTCCATTTCTTTAAAGATATTGTTGGGGTACTGGCAAATATGCCATCAGGGACTTCAGTTAATAATTAATTGCCAACTTGGGATTTTTATCCTGTCTCACTTAATGTACTCTAATTAATTTGTTTTTAATTTTTCAGTGTGCTGGAAGAAAGTGGATTTATTTGAGACTTTTTAAGTAGGACTATGGGTGCCAATAAATTTGTCAGTGTCTGTATTAGTTCCCCATAAGCTCAGGGATATCCATTTGGTGATATACAGATGTATATTATAAAATATTCATTGGCTATTATAGTTTTGCAGATTAGTCTTCATACAACTGGGAAATTGCAGAAAGACAAGAGAGCAGTTCTGGATCAGGTGAATGCTCCGCTTTTAATAGTGTGCAGCAGGTGTTTGTTAAAATATATTTATATACTAGGATTAGACAGATGCATGAAAAGCAATGGAGCTGATTGAGGACAAAATTTAAGTTTGAATTTTAAATTACATTTTATGAGACTGTAATACCAGAACAAGTGAGTGGCTATAAAGCAATAACATTTTGTCAACTCAGGCTCATTTATCCTGTTAGTCAAATGCCTCATGTCTTTACAACCATTTCATATCAGCCCACAGATACAATGCTTTCTATTCATCAATGTAAATGTTAGATAATCAATAAGGTTCCCCCACATCTCAGAAGCCTTTATCCTCTAAAGCAGTACAACTGTCAATGTCTTCCAGATGGCTTAACAAGTCCAGTTCATTAAAAAGCGAACGATTGGGGCCCTCCCTTCCAAACCCTCGAACACAGAGAGCAAGTATTGGATGGGAGAAGCGGTGGCTTATTTCCCTTTGACAGCTGTCAGCTCATCAGCCACCCACTCCCTCTTTAGACACGTAGTCATTAACCCATCGACTCTCTGTTAGGTTTAATTAAGAAAGTTAAGACTTCCACTTGGGGTTGTTTCAATGGTGCATTTACATGGCAGGTAAACGAGGGATCTCAGCAGCTGATCTGTTCCTATTGCAACCATTTAGGGTAAATGTGACAAACATACCTCTCTGTTGAATAAACTTATTCATAATCTATTGCCTCAGCAGTTTAGTATCATAGTTGAAATTTGTTTTTCTGTTCCAAATGTAATACAACAACTCTGTTTTGCTACCTGAAAGAGATGCATCTGACACATGTGAATGTTTGCTAGGTTTTCACCATTTTCCGGTGCCTTTTGAACTCAATGAGCTCTATAAAAAACATGATCAACCTAATTTAATTTGAAAGGTCTGATTTAGGTAATTGAGTTGGAACTACAGTATTTTATTTAGTTTGAAAATGAAATTAGTGATCTGCATTGGACCTGAAAACCGGCTCCACTCTCTACAATGTCAGATCTACAACAGCTCAGACCTACCAGTTTTACAACATGCCCCTGTGGGAAGCTGATTAGTTTGTTTATTACAGATGGTGAGTGATAAAATCTACCATTGTATTTCTTTCTTCTGATTGATGCTTTGTCCTAAACTTGCAATCAAGTCAGTGATTTATAAATCTTGAGTTCAATTTGTCCTTAAGATAAACCCTTGTCTTCAGGTGGTGTTTGTTAGAACATTTGAAACAGAAACGCTTATAAATGAAAGATGTGTAGCACTATCTCCAAACCGTCATGAAGTTTTGAACTAATTACATGTCTGAGTGTAATAACTTGTGTGTTGCGCAATTTCTTGCGTTCACTGCGTTTGTCTTGTTTTGCATGCATCATCGTCTCCTGGCAGTGTTCCTTGAGTTAAGTAGGTTGTCAATGAGTTCAGACTGATTTTGGTCTTTCTCACGCGGAAATAATGTTCCTCGGATGTGCTGCACACAATGTCTGCTTGAGCATGTCCATAACAGACGTTAGTCATATTCTGTGGATTGCTTTGATGTTTAAACTCATGGTTATCAGAAAAAAAGCATGGAAACCACTGCAGCCTATCAGCTATTGTCCTCATATACTGCGTAAGGCTTGCTGCACAAGCTGTTGTAATTTTTTTTTTTTTTTGTATTCTCTCTGGGCTCCCTTTTCTGTTCTCACATAAAAAAAACATGTTTCTAAAGTTGTACTGCCAAGTGACAAAGTTTGTAAATGTGGGAACACCTTGCAGTGTAGACAGTGCACTGGACAAACTTATGCACTAGTTGAAGTCATCATGGTTTAAAGTTGTATTTTCCAAACCCGTAATTTAAGCGAACCAGCGTCAGATACAAAACATTTGGGACAACAGTTCAGACTGACATTTTATTATGCTTTTTAAGTAAACTGAAGTGTATTCTCAACTAACTGTTTCAACTAAATAAAATGAGTTTTATTCTCTGCAAATACAAGAACTTTTACCACCAATATAAACAAATTGGATACAATTTCTTGCCTTGGCATATTTTTCTTGATAAAACTGTCAGTGCATCTTGTATTCCGTTTGGTTCCAAATCTGAGATTGTTAATTTTAGATTCTCTGTTTTCGGTTTCTGAATTTCTTATTTCATTTTTCTCTGGTCCTGATTCTGTGAAAAATGAGGATATGTGTATTATTAGTGGTGCAGAAATGTGCCTCTTTGACACCTCAGAGACAAATTAAGTGGAAACATGGTTGTTGTCTTGAGTTGTTTTGATGGAACTTGGAGTTTGATGCAGGCATATTCTGGGGTATTAAAGAGTCTATATGTTGTACTGAGCTTTAAAAATACTACCAACTACCAAATGATTCTTAAAATAATTTTAAATTAGTTTCTGCAAATAATTTCAAAATGTTATAGAACATCTGGATATTAGAAAATGTAAAGAAAAATATATATTTGGTGTCTTTGGTGCATGTGAACTTACCAGTTCCCCTTGAAACCAAGAGCTCCTCTAATAAACAAACCTAACAACAAATGTGCTTGTTCTCTTTGAGTTTTTGTTTGATTATTATGTTCAATAATCACCTTTTGTGTAACCTTTAGACCCATGGTTCTCAAACTGTGGCACAAGTGCCTTCATACTCAAAGTTTTGCTAAAACAAACACTGTTCAAAAGAAAGATTACACACAATCATTTGAGAGACCTGAAATGAATGGTGGAGAACCAGAGATAAGTGCTGGCGGCATGGATCTGGGAAAAAAGTCACACCCAACTTCACAGTGTTCCAGCTGCAAGTTGAACAGCTGGATTTGCCCATTTTTGTGCTCATTGAACAGGATATCTACTAATAGCAACACTAGCTAATAACATACTTCTCATTTTTTACACTTAAACGTCATATCGTACATTCATTTTAAAGAAACAGAAGAGCAAATAAAGAGTTTGTTATTGAAGAGATATTCCTCCACTTTTAAATGTGTGGGTTTCATTTGGGTTTTATTTGGGTTTCATTTGGTTTGGGGAGTAACTACCAATGTTTTCACTTGAAATTACAGCTTCAGAAAGCCTTCATTTTAAATGTTGCAACTTTAAAGCAAAGTAAAACTAGCTGACTTTTTAAAAGTGTTTTTAGGACATTGACTGAAAAAGTCAATGTCTTGTTTTAAGGTGCCTGACATTTGCTATCATTTAACACTTTTCTAGATTCCTGATACAACTTCTTATCCAACACAAACAATAAACACACAGCTAAATACAGCAGAATTTCTTTTAGAGGGTTGGGAACAATTTAAGAATAGCTTAGAACATTCGCTTCAACTTTTTTTAGCATTAGCAGTTAAGATCAATATGTTTACGATTAGAATGTATTTCCGCCCCTTTGAATAAAAACATCTAAAAGAATAATCTTTGATAGAAACATATGCAAATGCATTAAGTTCTCCAGTTATTTCTGTGTTCTGTAATGAGAGGCAATTTTTGCATTACTTAAATTACGGAAAACTGCTGCTGAGTGTGGACGATTTATTTCTTCTTAACTTAAGATTTTCCATCTTAGAGTTATTCCTTTCTCTCAAAAGTCATTAGTCTGGTTACACTTTCCCATCTTTATGGTTTATGACCTGGAACTTAAAATAGGTCGACTATATAAACACCATAATTCCTTTGGTGCTCACTCAGTCTTCATAGAACAATGCTGAGCTTTGCATCCTTTCTGCTGCAGGATTTAATTCTCTTTACCTGCTGTCCAAACTCCTCAAGTATTAGTGTGTGGCAGTATGTGAATGATGAATTTTAATTTTGCACATTTAGGTGCTTAATGAAGATAGACCACCAAGAAGAATACCAATTTCTTTGAGTTAATATTTCCTGACTTTGATTCTGACTTTGACACACTTAATGTACAGTATATACTGTACTTATGATCACCTAACCTATTTTTTTCTTCATCTTTTCTTTAACCAGGACTAAACTCCTTCATATTAATGGTCTTTTTTTTAAATTAAACTGTCCTGACAATTTTAAAGTTAAAACAATTGGTTACAAAAAAAATTAATTAAACTCCTTTTGCCTTCACAATGGTTCTGTCACTTCAGGACATATAGTTCCCTAGACTCCTGAAGGTGTGCTGTATATTCTCACCGCAATCAGGATGTTGTGATGGAAGGCTGTAACAGTGCCGTGTCAGCTCTGAAAGACATTCATGGATGGTGAATGTTGCAGGTGGTCCGATAGCCTGCTTCTTCAAAGCTCGATATTTTGTGCTGGTGCTTTTTCTGACATGTCATCACCTTCTTTTCTTTCTTTTTTTTGCTGTTATCTCAGTAGTTGAGAAGATGCTCAATGTTCCCTTTCTGAATTGACTTGAAGTAAATGTAAAAACAGAATAAAAAAAACATCTTTTTTTTTATAGCTTAGTTAATTATTTGTTTTAATTTTCATTGTTTAATTTTTGTCAAATTTAAACATGGATCAATAAAAAAATGTGACAGTCCAGTTTATTTCCCATTAGTTTAGCATGGATTCTAAACAATTTTAGTTTATTTTGCCATTTTATTTCTCATTTTAGGTGAGTCGGGGGAGCCTACTGTCAACCATGAGTTTCTAGTGAAGCTTCATCTTCTGCCAAAATGAGGCTGACGTCCGGATCGCCTCGACCCATCCTGCCAGCCTTTCTGGCTTTCACCGTAGCCGCCTTTTTACCTCAGCTGTCCTCGGGAGCTGCACCGTTTCCGCAAGACCTGGAACCAATCAGCATCGTGGGCAGAGAAAGTAAGTTCAAAATTGTCTGTGTTGCCATGGTGAACCTTGTTCCAGGAGTAATTGTAAAACAAGGTGAGGGATTATATATCATCAGCAGGGAGCATGCCTTAGTGAAAGTGGACGTGTTTAAGACCATGTTTGTTGAAAGTACCTGTGCAGAGATTTGTTATAGGGCTTGAATTCATTTTAATTTTTTCTCTTCATTTTGGTATGAAAACAGAAAAGACACAATGGAGAATCTGAGCTGCATTTTGAACTGTCTACAAACTCTGTCAAACCAGAGACAGAACTAGCAAGTCCAAGCTCTAAACTTTCAACTGAATTGCTTGTTGGTTACAACTGTTTGCATCTGATATGTTAAATGTGTATAACAACTCTTTTCTGCGTTTGATAAATTTGATAAACTATAAATGTTCACTAATATGTATTGTCCGATTTAAAAAAAAAAAAAGTTTGAACTTAACTTGTACTATAAGGGAAAATTAGCAACATAAAAAATAGTGCAGTTATTGAAAATATGTCCTATTATAAAACCCTAGTGTTGAGAGATGTATTTTTATTTGTTTTCTAATAACTAAATACCTAAAGAATTCACCTCATGAGATGATTTTATTGACCACCCTCAGTTCATTCAAATGCAAAAATAACAAAAAACCGCAAAAAATAACAAAAATAAAATTGTTAAAACACGTAAAAAAAGAAGACGAAAACCACTAAATAACACTGCTAAATGAGAAATCCGCAAAGGGCGCTAAATATTTTAAACACATACAATTAAGCATTGCCAATGTTAACTTTTGGTCAGCTTGTTTACAATACAACACCATCTGTATAGCTCTGATGGGCAACATTCTGGTAAATCAGTTGACAGGCTGAAAAGTAAAGGTCTATCATCAAGCCTTGTTGAATCTTGTTATTTTTTAGTTTTTTTAGTCATATTTCAACTTGCCTGTCACATTGCTGGTACACCTGAATATCCAAACTGAGTGACAATAAAGGACATTTCTTTTTACTACTACAACAACTAGCAGCAGCTCTCTTTCCTCTTTCTTGTGCTTTTTGTACGTCTTTTTTTTTAATTCTTTCTTGTTCTTATTTTGTTGAAAACTGAAGTTTTCAGAGTTGCTCAAATGAAGCTGCTAGCAGCGTGAACTTTGCAGGAGAATCTTGGACAGTCAGGAAATAAAATTGACAATGACTGCTATATATTCATTATATTTCATTCATTTTATTTGAATATCAGTGCAATTTTAGTGATTTCCTATAGAACCTAATGAAAAAAAATGCAACTGAGAACCATAATAAAATAAAAACTTGAGAAAAGGTTACACTGCATAGTTTGACATCTCTGACACACTGTCTTTAACATAATATCCAAGAGAGTAATCTGTAATATCCTGTCATTGAAGAGGTCTACAGAAGAGGCCTTGGCTACCAACCATTATGACCCATAATTGATTTAAGAGGTGGCAGAGATGATGGCCCTCATGCTGTAATTGATCTATCTGGAGGAGAGGAACGCAACCATTAGCAGAAATAGCTGCACTAATAGTACTATATGTGGAGCTGCATCCCAGGTGTAATGAGAGCAATTTGTCACCTCTGGTTCAAGCAGGTGACGGAGCGGGACAAGGTCTCTCACAACTTTGACATGTCCATTATGAATCATAGTACTTTGTCTGAATCAAGTCTATGAAATCACACCTAAGTGACATCTCCATTTGTGAGAAATGGGACTATGTTAGCATCATAATCTTGTTTGTGACAGATTGTGTGGACTGTAAAGTCAGCAAATCTTCTAAAGTTAGTGAAGATGTTTTATCTTGAAACTTCCTTCATAAAAGTCAAAGCTATTTGGGGACTTTTCTTTGGAATTAGTTTCTTAGCTTGATGTTCTGAGTGGTCCAAGCATTTGACTGATCAAAGGGCGTGCCGCAGAAAACCAATGACTGTATCTAATGATTCTTCTTTTATGTGGTCCTTTCCATCAAAACTCCTTCCAGCAAGTTGGCAGAACACATAATGTTCCTGCTCATCTACTTTGCATTACTTCAAAACAGCTTTTTTTTTAAAATGGTGAGCTAATTCTCTACAGCGGTTAAAGCCATAGAGCGTATAGTATAATCATTCCCTGTGTAAACATGTTTTATAAGTAGCTTTTTGTGTAAATCTGTGTGACCTAAACATGTCTTCAATTATTATTTTTTTTAGATCAGATATGAATTCCCAGGGAATGTAATGTACATAGGACATTGAATAGTTTTAGCAAAGTTAATTTACATTTCTTTACAACAGGATTTTAATCTATAACTATTGACTTCCATATTTGATGTGGATGATGTCTCGGTGTTTGCTTTGAGGTGGGCCAATCTTATTTTAGCCTAAAGCACTTTCTTGTTGTTGGTAGATGTTTTTGTTTAATACGGACTATTTTCAAGGGACGTCAATCTGCTGACAGGCTGTCATTTTGTCATTTAAACTTCTGGACACCATCACTCATTGTTAAAGCGTCTAGTGAGTTAATGCGCTGCAGAAGAAGAGATGGGGGGGGGGGGAGTGGAATTTCCATTCAGTAGAAGAGGAAGGTAAAAATGAAAATCTGCTTTAATGGAACATGGAGCTGATGTATCACTCTTTCTATTTGCTCCAGCTCACTGGCTTCATCTTATCTTGCAATTTTTGTGCAACAGCACACTCAGATTTTTTCTTATGCCTGAACACACCTTATTTCTCTCAAGTTGTATTGTACCTTTTTTTTTTTTCTTCTAGTGTCTGTGGATTCGAAATGTTCTTTTGCAAGGTGAAACTATTTAAATAGCACTCATGACTGCACCAAATTGAACTCCTGTGACCTCCGAAACAGATGATTGCTATTTTAATGCAAGTTGACCCAGACAGACAGTCTCTCCATTGAAATGATTTTGTTTTTGTTCCTTGTCTCTACTTGGCACAGACCCCAGGCGTGTCTGTTCAGAAACTCTTACCAGAAGCCGTTTATTTAAATCAGATTGACTTTGGTGACATGAGTGCCTAATTTGCAACTTAAGATGTCTTTTTTTTTTTTTTTTTGCTTGCTTATCCACCTCTACAAGTGCACATTAGCATACACTAAATGCCTTATTTTATGTGCAGAATAATCTAGATTTTCACCTTGAGTAGTAATTTCACGGTGGTTGAATATCTCGCTATTGTTACACATCTGCATTACTCTGATACTTAAAAGAAAAATATAGGGGGAAAGGCTTCCTTTTAGTTTTAATGTTGCCTTGTTTATTGTCATTTACATGTCATTCCAACTTTACATTACTACTGTAGGTTTTAATCTGTACTGAGATGTGGCTTTGCTATAATTTAATGTATTATGTCCACTGAAATGTTTCCTTCACTCCATCTTTTGACCCATGCAGCCTCGTACCTCTACCCCAGCTTTCAGGGGCTCATGTCGGACAACGACACTATCCGCTTGGGCCTGGACTTCCAGAGGATGCTGCGGATCAACCACATGCTTTACATCGCTGCTCGGTCAGTCTTGACTCTTGAATAAATCTAATTTAACTCTCTTTTGTTTGAAATTTTATTATTCTGGATCACCTCTATGTTCAGGCAAAGGAAAGCTGGCATTTAGGGTGGCTGCTAAATTGTTGTACCCTCAATCAGTCAGTTATTGCTTCTGATTAAATAGCTTTTTATTTCTTTCCTATTAAAAATAGCCTGATAAGTGAGAAATTATAACCATATTACTGTAGGTTAATTCTCATTTTTTTATATACAAAGTTGTGGAATGTGATGTATGTGAACACACAGAGGAGCAAACTTAAAAAAAAAAAACATAAAAACATTTTTAAAAGTTGTTCAAATGTTCTAATCTAGATCTATCATCTAAACTTAATTACCCACTGATACTGTAATCTTGTGATCCATGACAATTTAAAAAAAATAATGCTTCTTGTGGTTCTGATATTGTTTAAACTCATATGAAAAACCCACAAAACTACTGCCAATTCCACTACTTCAATATTTGGCAACATCTTCCGTTGTCTTTAAATAACAAATTTTTACAATGGTTCATTTATGGGCATATTCGCATTTTGCATAGAGCTGCTAAACCTGAATCACAGACTAGTGAACTCAACAGGGAGTTGGGGGGAACAACATATTTCAGAATATAGCAGTAATTCAATGAAGAAAACAAACTTTAGTTGTTAACTCTGCAGCTTTAGTGAGGGAAAAACGTTAGTATGGCGTCTGAAAAATCATTCCATCCAGAACAACAGCTGTGAACAGCAATAATTAATAATGTTCAGACGTAGCTTTTCACCATATGTGTACAACAGAAATTGAAAAGACTAACACCAAATCCGGTTTATAGAAACAGGAAAATTCAATGCAGTAAGATTTTCTTTCTTTCTTACTGCAAGGCAGCAGGGCCAACAACAAAATGTGACATTTTATGAACAGAGAAGTAAAGTTAACTTTATAAGTTTATCTCTTGGTAGTAATATGTGTACAAATGAGGCTGATGAGGTACTTTTTGAAATAGGAAGAGGATTAAGAAATATGATTAAATATGAAACTGCCTTTAAATTAGCTTAATTTTAACACCTAATCAGGTTTTTAATTTTTAACTAAATTTATTTCTGTTTCTGTGGCACCTCTTGGCCTGCTAGAACCTTCACCAATCCTAATCTTCACCATTAAGGTTTCATTAGGTAATTTTCTAAAAGGCACAAGGTTTTTCCTTCTCCCTTTTGCTAAACAAGTTCTGCTTCAGCGTTTGGCTTCGTTCCAAACTGCAGCACCCCGCCTGCCAAGAAATCCATCTACAAAGGTATAGAGAGCCCTGATCTACGTAAATTGGCTTAATATTTTCCACAGCTGCAACATAGTGTGCCTCACTCCACTTAGTGAATCGTGTGGGTTTTGTCAATAGTTGGGGAAAAAACTTTCGTAAGGTTTTGAAGCCAAACTTTTTTTTTCCACCTTCTAGATGATGTTTGTGTGAAGCTGGGATCAATCTCTTTGAGTGAAATCAAAGCTTGTTTCTTTCTTTGTGGTTGAACTGCTGAGATCAAAATATTATCAAAGTTTGCATTCAAAAAGCTTATAGAATGAATAAAGGCATGCAGAGATGACTGTTTTTTGTCTTAACTCACTCTCTCTTGCAGGGACCATGTTTTTGCAATCAATCTTGGCACCTCGTCTGAGCAGATAATCCCACAGCAGGTAGGAAAATATTTTCACTGCCATGATTGAAAATCTGCTTCTGCTGGTTTGCCTTATGTGATACAATGTATATGAAATTATTTTTTCAGTTTTTATTGCTGATTCTCTATCCCTCGTATTACACCTTGGGTTAGTTATTTTCCTCTTGCAAATACAATTTTTTTTTTACATAGAGATTGACATTCAGGTGTTTGATTTCATGATCTTTTAGAATTCTTTACAACAATAATCCTTAACCTACGCTTGGTCACTCTTAGCCATTAGTGGCCAAAATTGGAATTAGCACTGCATGTATTTAGGAATACATGGTCCATTAGTATTTTTGATGTTCCGTTTACTGCAGTATCTACTTTTCTTACAGTGAATTGCTCTGGCTGACCATGTATTCATCTGAAGCAATTTGCTTAAGTGCTAGGCTACTGTTTGCATCTTTGCTTCCTGTTTTGATATTACTCATTGATAATTTGTCTTAAAGTGCTGTTCCATTTTAATATGTCAACAAAAAAAGGTGTTGTTTGCTTAACCTTCACCTTTGCTTTAAATTTTTCCATTGTGAGCATCATTCTAAAGGCACATCAATCGGTTGGGAAAATGTCTGATGTACACATGATATCTGATGTATGTAATGTCTACATCATATGCATACGCATATGAAAATAGACCTTATGTTTTAAACACTGGCTTAGCTAATTGCAGCTGGACAACTTGTACATCAATTTTTGACCTTGATAATGCTTCAAGTCAAAGCTGTCATTGCTCAATCAAAGTTTGCAATATTGCAACTGCAAAGGATTACTTTAATGCTTTTTTAGTAAGATGATGTATTTTAGATACCATGCATTCAAAATCTACATGTCGACAATGTAATTAGCCAGTTAGAGGGAGGAAGTTAAATAATGGTTGATGCCCACACGAGATCTGATTGATGTGGCTGAGATGCTAAAGTCCACAGAAAATGGTGGGGTCATTGTAATGATGGGAAAGAAATAAAAGAGGAAGATGGGGATGTATTGTCATCAATATTGTCATCATAGTATTAATAACAGTATCTCAGTGTTATGCATAACATTAGCAGTATGCATTGTGTGTTGAGAATAACTAGTGTTTTTTTTAAAGGTGGGGAATGGAGCACCCCGAGTTATTTATGCAAGGCATTTCTGACTTTTATTTTCCTTTTTTTCTTTCTGAATCGTACTGTTTACACAAAAAAGCAAGTTCTTGTAATGTTTGAGCCTGATTATTTTCTACCCTTTGCCTTCTTTTTCATTCATGTAGTAAGCAATCTCTCTCCAGACATGCATCTACCACAAATGAAATTGTGTTGTTGTTGCTTTCGCAGTGCCTTGTTCTCCCCTATCTGAATCTCATTTGTCAAACATGATTGCACTTAAATAAAGGCTCTCTGAGGTCTGAACTTTTTGTTTGCTTGTATTTAGATTAGCCCCAAACATGAATATTTGTTTCGATAAGGGCACTACTTGATGTCAAGGATGATCTAAGCTGCTGATTTGGGTGAAGGCTGTTGCACAATGAAAATGGGAACTTCTAAGCACTGCAGTGTTCTCCTCGAATACGAGAAGCTTAGTATTAAATGTTTGAACGTGATGCATTCTTTATTCATTCACTCAAACTTCTCCAGCCTCCAATATAGCAGCAGCAACTGAGTGGAAAATTATAAAGCCTGTTCCCTTATTCTCCTTTCTTTCTGTTATCCATCTCCGCTAGATCATTAGTGTGTGACTGACTCATACCACCAGAAAATGGTATGTCCTCATCACAGATCCATTCCCTTTATGCAAGCTCATTTTAAACCGCCTCTTCATTTTTCACACCAGTCGTTCATTCACGTTCCCCCCTTCATTGATCTCCCCTGGTTTGAGTGGCTGTATGTTTTTATTAGTAAACCAAATCGAGCTTAAAGGAGACCAGAAATATTACCATAGTGCTGACTCCAACTGAATTGTATCAGTTCTTTACAAAACTAAATCAGAGTTGTGTTGAGAAAACAATTATGAAATTATAAACTCATTTTTTGCAAATGTTTATCATGTTTTGTGCATTAGCAGGAAGTTAAATAGATATTAACTCAAAGTACAGGAGCCTTGTGGTATCATTTTGTTCTACATCTGGAACCAGAGCTGAACCCTGCATTCCCTGTTTTTTTTCTTCTGCAGCTTTGTTTTATTTATACCAATCTCGAGACAAACAGAAGAAAGAATGAAATCTAAAGGTGTTGACAATAACTCAGGAGTAGGATCTAAAAGTGGCATTCTCTTTATATATTTTTAAATAGCCTTCAGCATTTAATTTGCTGGTTGTGAGATTTCTTTTTTAATAAAAGCATATTTTATCTCTCAGTAAAATCAAAGGTGAGGTGTTTCCACAGAAAAGACAGATTAATTGAACTGTTTGACTGATTCTTCACAAAAAACAAGTAATTATAAATGTGAAGTTGCATAATAACTGGAGGCTAATTATTTATAACATATTTAAATGGATTCCAGAAAATCAGTTTGTTTTATCCTGAATAAAATTCAGGGATATTTAAAATAAGTGATGGCTGAGCAACAGCGGTTTTAACCTACAGACTGGAAATGGCTTTTCATGGTTGGGGGCTGTTCCAACACACCCTATCATGTCACTGAGGAAGATATCAAACTCTGTCTGATCATATATTGTTATGAGATGTTGGCAGAAATGGAGCTTAATTGACGCAGACATGTAGACAACTGCTTGAATTCTCAGAGGAATGCAGGAGGTTCGGAGAATTTTATCCGTAAATTAGTCGACAGTGAGGAGGAATGCCTTAATCCTTTGGCTGGCAAAGCTTGTTAACAAGTTGCTGGATCTTTTTTGTACCAGCTCAGCATGTATGAGACTGTGATACAGAAAGTGTGAGTTGTTTTCATGTCTACAGATGGAGGGCAGGATTGTTTTTAATTTGTTTTTGGCCAGAAGGTTAATTGGGATTAATTGACTCCTCTTCATATAGGCTGTAAAGTGATCTGAGCTTCCATTTTTGCAGTCTTTTGTTTCTCTTGTATTCGCAGCCTCACGGATTCGCTCTTATCTCCGAGTGATTTTTATCTCTGAGGAGCCACAGTGTTTGGCTGCCCACTGATGAGCCGCTCAGGCGCTGCGGGGGTCCCTGATACTTCCCTGTTTGTTTTTCCCCACAACAGTTTTATTGAAATTAATGAGATTTTTATCACAGCGGTCTTGTAATGGCACTTGAACGACTAGGAGCGACGGAAGCTGAGATGGTGAGAAAGAGTCTTGTCTTTCGAGCTGACAGTTGGCTGTCTTGTTGTTTTCCAGAAACTGACTTGGAAGACGAAGGATGTGGCGAAGTGCACTGTGAGAGGGAAGAACAGCGTGAGTATCATCATCTAGAGAAATATATTTTCATCTCTCTACTTGTGCTGTTGGTCTGATTTCTCCTGCAGTCCTCCTTGGCCCATGTCTGTTTTCAGCACAGTGACAGTTTGCACTAAGGAATCTTAAGATTAGAATAATGTGCTGTTAAGCAGTAAAGTTGTTTGTGTCTTGCAGGAAGTTGCTAAAACCTCATTTGATTTTATTGCTTTGCAATAACACTGAGCTTATCCCCTCCTGACAGGATGAATGTTACAACTACATCAAAGTGCTGGTCCCACGCAATGATGAGACTCTGTTTGCCTGTGGCACCAATGCCTTCAATCCCACCTGCCGTAACTATAAGGTAGGTTACTGCACCGCTGTGTGCCGACTGCTGGCCTCAATTACAGATAAGTGATCATTTTGGGGCCATAATGAGACACTGTGTTTGTGGCAGTGTCCTTGCATGCTCTCAGTTGCACTGTGTTATTTTTTCTCTCTTTAAATGGAAATGACACACTTTTGCCACATTAGTGTTGCCCTGCCTTTATGTGAAAATACCATTATCCATGATATAACTCGTATGTTCAGGTCACAGACAGATGCAACGGGTTAATTTCCTTCCAAATGTGAAGTTATAACAACACAGCTGGATAACAGAGTATAAACTTCCTCTAGACAACTCAATAATATAAACTTTGGTACAAACCTACTATTGACACATTATTTACTGTACATGTGTAAGTATTGACTCGACACAATGAGCACAACTTTTAGCAGCAAGGTTGATGTTGGTAAATTTGGTTTAGTAAATGTTGAAGCAGACAAGCAATATTTGACAGTTTGGGATGTAGATTCAGAAGCATTTTTATTATATTTGTTTGAACTTTCTGTGTAGAGAATACTACATATTTTGCATATTCATGTTCAGATAGGATTTGGCTCTTAAGTCTTTCACCTCGGAATTCTTCCTCTGTATTGGTCATGTTTTTCTTTTTTTAATGTTTTCTCTTTAAGAATTTTGTTGGCTCTTGTGGCCTTTATTTGATAGTGAAGTGACAGGAAAGATGCTTCACAAAGTAGGTAATTAGCCCCTCTATGAAAGCATAACCTTGCCTTCAGTCAAATTTCGTGATGTAGACATCAACAAAGCTGTAGCGTTTTAACCAGTAGCAACATTCAATTGCAGTAGCCAACATTCAAACCAAAGAAGGCTGCACTGAGACTGCTTTTTGGCAAAATATTGCAGATTTAAGCACAGTCACAGTATGAACAAACATATAAAGGTAGCACACTTAAGAACCCATTTAGACAGCTTATCTGCAAAAAAAAGTTGATTTGGATAATATTTACTCTTAAAAAATATCTGCTTTGGATGTATGTTGGCTGTTCAAGTGCTTTTAAAGAAGCAGGATTTATTTTGATCATCTCTAGCTTACAGCCTAAAATACAAAAAATGCAGTTTAATCAAAGTGCCCTTTTGCATTCAAATGAGAAATTAGAAATCACTTGTAAACCTCTAGTTTCTACCCAGCGCTTACTGTGGTTTTCTGTAGACTAGGTAAAAGTAATAACTAGTACTGAAATCTGATGATAAAGTCTGTCTAGTAAAGATCTTCATTATAACAAACTCCTTGCTTCTATTTAACCATCACCGCTATTGTTGTGCATCTCTGTGGCCGATGCAATGCAAATCTCAATATGATGCCAGCAACCTGATTACTTTTAGATACATAAACAATAAAAAGCTTTTCTCTATGAAAATATGGTTTGTTTTCTTATTTTGGGGTAAACTATATTAATTCAGTTTGAGTCAATGACAAAACAAAGCAAAAAGGATATTATTCAGTTGAATATACTTAAGTAATTACCTTACAAATTAAAAAATTGTTTCACAGCAATTTTGTGTGAAATTGTTATGATTTCACACAAAATCGTATTTTGTATGTACATTCATACAATTTCACATAAAATTGTATAAATGTATCAATTTGCCTGAATACCAATGAATACATTGGTATTCATTGGTATGGTACATTCATACCATACAATTGGTATGAATGCAAATTGCATGAAAGGCATTCATACAATTTGCAATCCAAAGGTCTTCAAAAAGGTCCACCAATTGTAGCCATGTTTGGAAAACCAGAATTGCAAAAGTAAAACACTGAGCTTAAAGCAAAACTATAAATCCACACTGCAGATGTAATTAACATTAATTTACTAACCCAGCAGTAAGTAGCAAAATGCATTTTCTATATCAGGAACATAAAAGTATAAAGTCAATTTACTTTCTTCCGTGCCTACTTGTTTTATAATCTATTAAAGATTCAATGTTGCTTTAGGTTTGAGGCAGTATCACTTATGAAATTAACTGTAATGACAGTAAGGTTGTTCAGTTGTGCCTAAAAGTTTGTTCCAAGGCTCTTCTGGGACATTGAGGAGGTAATGAAAAATAGAGTAATACATAATTTAAAAAAAACAACATGGTAGACGTATTGAAGGTCTTGTTCTTAATCACTGTATGGCTTTCCAATCTGACTTTTTTTTATTTGTTATGGAACAGATGTCATGACCTTCTGTAATAAAGGTCATTACATATTTATCCATCTTGAAATTAGCTGGGAAATAGTTGCTCACCCATTTTGAGCGTCTTTGTCAAGGACAAGTTTGAAACTGAGGCAGGTAAAGCTGACGTAAAGCCAGACCGCCACAAATACATCTTACTTTCATCAAACTTGCAATTCTGTATTTCAATGTCATTTTTAATTGGTCTTATGTAACATTTTAATCTAATAAATGAAATGTCCTATTTTTATCATATGTAATTATAAAATAATTCTTATTACAATCTTCACTCTGTGTGTAATTAATCCTGTACAGCTAAAGAGAGCTTGACTGATTTCACCGTAACATACCTGCCTGTCTATCATAGTTTTAAAGGCATTCATACAATTTGCAATCCAAAGGCTACTTAGTGGAAGTCTGTTGACACATTATATTAACATTAGTTTATAGAAAAATCTCTTTATTGCTCAATAAGGATCTAGCAAAGGTTTTTATTGTTATAATTAGATTAGACAACTTGAACATTCTCCCACTTTATTGAGAACATCTTGATAGTTTGGGAGACCTGAGCAACAAAAGCTAATGTTATAATAAATCTCCTGTGAAATGACACCCACAGAAGCTGCTACAAAGTGAGGTCGACCCACGGTCTTTGCAGAATTTGTCATCTTGAAAGAAACTCTTTCAGTCAGCACTTCAGCCTCCAAACAGCTGTGAACTCATACTGACTATGTGCATATAAAACAACTGATTTAATGTATTTACAGGAAGGATTCCAACACAAATTCAGCACTTAAACAGAGAAACTCTTCTCAAGTGTTCGCATCAACAGACTTTCTTGTTGGCATATATGAAGCATCAGATGTTTTTAGCTGAAAAAAGTGATCAAGCGGTTATTTTGATATTAGCAGCAGGTCAGCACTGATCACACAGATGTGGGTGTCATATTTATGTTTTACATGGTAAGCTGACGTTTTGTATTTTATGTTGGTGAAAAATATGTTGGCTCAACAAGACACGGGGAGAAGCAATCTGTTGACAGAACACAGAATACGCTGATGGTTGCTCCTTTTACACCTCTGGCATGATGAAGCTGAGGGTGGAAAAGGTAGAAGGAGAAAAAGTAGGAGTGGGAAAAGCAAGTTTGCGCCAGTTTCACCTCAGCTTTATTTACCAGTGATCATGCCTGTAATAAATCACAGGCGCTGCTGGTTAAACGAAATAAATTTGCTGTAATTTTGGATCGTCCCTAGATGAGTTCCCTGTGAAAAACTCCTACGGTTTGATTTTTGTTGAATGAAATCCAGCATGACGTGGCCTTGGAAGTGACATCACCCGTCTGGACTATAATTCATGCTGGAGCATTAGAAGAGGGAGTACAACTCATGCAACACAGTAAATCCGATGGTGCAAAGTAGTCTGAAAAACAAAGAAATGCAAAAAAAAACCTCCCAGTTCAAAATTTAATTTTCCCACATTCTCAGTGAATTGGCCCAGTTTAAAGTAAGAGGTGATGAGAATCTGTGCTTCCTCCAGCTTTCAGTGGCTTTACCAGGAAGATGAGAAGTTCACTGGAATGAAAATGTTTTGTTGATAAAATTATCAAAAAATATGGCATTTCACAGTGGATATTAAAGATAGCAAATGTTTAACATGTATATTTTGGGTTTTTTTTAATGTCAGCAAGGAGCATTTGTGAAAATGTCTCAATTATGGTACCCAAAATAAGGATGCATTATTTTGTTTCCCAGCTTGTCATAAGTGAATGAAAGGCACAGGTGAAGAGTTTGTGTAAAACTAATATTCAACCTTATATTGGGTTGAGGAAACGTAGATGTTTTGTTTCTACTTCAACACCTAATGATTTAAAATTATTTCTTTCAAATTGCTCCTAGTTTACCGTAAAAAGAATATAGCTAGTCAGAAAATCATTATCAATTGAAACATAAGTGAGATTTAAGCATTTCTGTATGTACCTAATAATACTGAAGAAAGGTTTGTGTGAAACTAATATGAAATAAATAAAAAAAGAAAGATATGAACTAATGCAATGGTTAAAATACATGCATATGCAACAGTTGCAACTTTCTAAACACACACTGAAAACCCTTTTTGTTACAACTGTTGTGTGAAGAATATAAATCCTGAGACAATCATATTTTACTTTGAATTGAAAGCTTTAATCATGCCAACACTGTCTCAAACAATTACTTACAAACTGAACAGAATCAGGATTTTTGCGTATGATTATGTCCCTACCTAATGTGTGGATTTGTCTCTACTTGAATATTTAATCCTAATGTGTTTGCTGAACCTCTCTTCACTAAATATGTCATCTCTACCTACTATTTATATATAAATCACATTCTCCATCAGTACTATAATGCATATGGATTGCAAAAATAAATATTTTAGGATAAATAGTTATATTAAGTTTTCATTCTCAAAATGTTCTCTATATTCATACCTTGGAGATCCATCTGCAGCCCCATATTTCCAGCCGTAACAAAGCTACCTTTGCTTGTCTTTCATCTTCATCTTTTGAAGATTGCTCTCCAAACATTCTCTATTAATCCAAGTATAGCTTGCAGCGGTATTCCATGAGATATCAAGCCCACAGGCTGTGGAAGAGTAAATAAAAAGACCTTGTGCCTTAAGGTTGGCTCTGAGACAACCCAGCTGTAAATGCTTAAGTCATGGAATAAAGGGAGACTTGTTCAATAAATGCCACAAATTGAATGAAAGCCTAAAGTGAGATGGATTGGAACATTCTCTTGATAAATAGTCACACACTCATATCTCCACAATTCAATGTGGAGTTTTCAGGGTGGCGTTGCACATATTGTTGAAATATTCAGAACTGCACCCATTAACATAATTGTGATATCTTCCTATTCTCTTGTAGGTAATGATTTACAGCTGGTGAGCTGCTACTGTTTCTTTGACGGTTTCTAAGATTCTGTTCTTTGGTTTTCCTTTGCCATAAGTATGTGACTCTGGCAGTGCAAGACCATTTAAATCTTTATACTGTTGCTGGGAACTGGTTCATCAGAGTCTGATGAAAACATATGGACCAAAACCAATAAATATGAGAGATCCATGAAAACTGCCAAGCTAAATTATTTTTAATGGCCTAATTTGAAAGAAAAACACTAAAAACACTTAGCTTCATGATGTTGCATTGGCATCGAAAGAAAACACACTCACTGTTTCATATTCTCCTTCTTTTATCCCTCCAGTCTCCTCCCAGCAAAACTCACACTTACGACCCTTGAGATTGATGAGGACACATAGTGCTAAAAAACTTTTTTTTTTTCCATTTGATGTTTACTCTGCTTCAGGCCTGACCTCATTCTTGATATTTTATTAATGTTTGACATATATCTAACATATATAAACAATTTGCCATTTAACTTATAACAGAACCACATTTTATGTATATATATATCTATTTTTTCGAAAGTAGTTTGACAGGAAAGAGGGTAATGAGAAAGCCAGAAGACATGCAGCAAATGTCGCCAGGCCGGTAGTCGAACCTGCGACCGCCGGCACGAGGACTAAGGCCTCAATACGTAGATTCTGCGTTGCCCCTGCACCACCACAGCACTCCCCGAACCACATTATGTATATAAAAAACCAGATATAATAAAGCACAGACAGGTTTTGATAGGTGAGGTTTGTCCAGACTATTATGTCTTCTGTTTATTTCTATGCAGTAACACAGTAACCCTATAGTTTTTAACCTTGGTCTAAACCATTAACCTTTTGGAAAATTCTAAAATTAAAATATAATTAGTAATTGCAAAAATTAAAAAAAATATAAACAAAGAAAAGATTTAGAAAATGTAGTGAAATGACTCAATGAAGTCTAGGTGGGGTCACTGGGAAGTTGATGCTATATAATTTCTATTGGTCAATGCACCACACAGACATGCACTCAATATCACTTTTTTACAGCTGGATCTGTATACCATTTGTGAGCTCATTTGTAAACTCTGTGTGTGTAAATAAATCCTTCCTTAAACGTTGTGTACTCTGGACCCGGTTTGTAGTGCTTCAGTGAAACACTGAGGCAGGAGATCAAAGTTTGAGACGTCTAAGTGTGCTCATAAATCCGGAGGTTGCTTAGATCAGCATTTATAAACTAAGCCGGTGATGTTGAGACATTAGCTTAAAGCGATACTGATATAAACGGTGTGCATAGATAAACAGTTTTCATAACACTACAAAGGATTAAAAGACATTTTTAGTGATGTGATAAAGTAGCTCCAAGCTGACTGTCATGGAAAACCACTTTAGCTTTTTGCAGTGTTTTTAGTACAAGGTAAGAACTGGCTCCAGACCCAGACCTGGTTAGCACCGAGTCTGCTTCAGTGGAAAAAAAACTCTCCCTCAGTTTTAAACAAGGTTGTTTCAACTCTTACACAGCACATCATGTAAATAACGTATATATTCCAAATTAGTCAATATTAACCTTTAAACCTTTTAAACAAGGTCTTTTTTTTAACCTACCACTTTCTCTACATGTTTTTTGAGGTCATAGTGTCAACATAGTTTTGATCCGATTCCCGGAGCAGTCTGAGGGATTATGAAGTAAGCAGAGCTTCTCCACAGGCTGACATTACCTGAATGTTCTCCAAAATCAAACTCTGGCTCAGATGTGCCAGCGGTCCTGCAGAGAAGTTGATGTAAAATGTTTAAAGGGCTGCGTTTCGACCTATATTCACACGTTATCATCTTCCTGCCACAGACTCCCTTTATAAAAAGAGCGGCTGATTTACAGCTTTACCAAAACATCCTCTCGCCTCGCACCCCTCATCTGTTTCCCTCGTCTGAAAAAGGAGGAGGAATGACTGTTCAGACTGCTGGAGAAAGAGGGAAGAAATATAAGTCATAACAAGGAATCTGTTCCTGAAACTGGACAGAAAAAACATGTGCAGGAGAGTGGGGGATTGAATCAGATTTGTGTGGCTGTGAAAGACATGAGTGGATGCCTGTCTATGAATAGGCAGCTTTGCTGCCCAGGCTGCTGAGACAGCTGGTGTGTAGACAGCAGAAAGGCTGTCGTCAGCATGCATTAATGATGAAACAAAATCTTAAAGCGTTACAACCGTCTGTCTTCCTCTGTGCTGTGTCTAATGACCCTGCAGTGTCTTCACAAATATGCAGAACTATCACTTCTAATTTCTGAATTTATTTTTATTTAACGAAACCCTGAGTCGTTGTGAAGTTTGTGTAATACAGTTGATTCCTATTTCAATAAAAAGGAAAAAACCCTTCAAAAACAGCAGGTTGGAGTCTAAACTGCAAAGCTTTCTGTCGTCTTTATTTCAATATTTCTCCTAACTTTCTTAATATTGTTAGACTTTATTTCAAGGAATCCCTCAATGGTTATAATTAGCTCTGCAGAATGCAGTTGTCCCGAAGAAAGTCTTGACAGTGCACACCACACTTTCTGAACTACTTTGAAACCATATTTTTTTTTACTTTGCCATTAAAGCAGTGCTTACATGAATGTACCTTTAGAAGTGTTTCTTATAAAATAAACATGTTTCCACTAGCCCTTAAAGCTGCTAATGCGAGGAGTGGACATATTGAAACACCAAGTCGGCCAAACAAATTGTAACTAGGGGCAATAAGAGTTTCTCCCACTCTCTGAGTTTGATCCCAAGTATCTTGAAATTTGATGTGGGATTGTAGAAAAAATTGGTGAAGTTCAAGATGTATAAATATTTTTGCAAGATTCTGCCTTTGTATTAGCATGAACACTCAAATAGCAGCAGTTTGTTAGATTAAATTTAAAGATTTAGATACCAGCACCTCAACCTTCACCATCTTCGCTAAAGCTTCTCTGCAGAGGACAAACTAGATGTTGCTGCAGTTGTGAGCAATTTCCCTTTAACTGTTGCTACATCCTGAACATTGGAATCAAGCATTAGGAAGTCTGTGGTATATATTTTGTTTCATTTCTGCAACTTTGAAACATGTTTTTGTGAAAACCTCAACAAATCCAATCAAAGTTTGCCTTTGATGCTTCAGTGGAGCGGAGTACAATAAAATTGGAAATAGTGCAGTGTGTTTTTTTCATCAAAAGAAGTCAAACTTGCAACGCAGATGGAATTCTTAAAGCTGTACAGAGATGAAGTTGAAGATCTTGTCTTGCATTTCATATATTTTTAAGTCTAATTTACATTGTTCGTGGTGTTTATCCAGCACATAGATGTCAAATGTTTTATTTTGAGGTTCTAACAGAACTGATTTGTGTTAAACTAATGCTAATTACATATAATGATATAATACCAAAACAGTGACCTGAAATACGTCTTTATCAGATACAAGTTATGATTTGCGCCAAATTTAAACATCACTATTCGCAATGCCCATCCAGTTTTTATTAGCGTTATTTTATTTTATTTTATTTGCGACACCTCCAGGCGCTGCAACCATCTTCTGATGTCTATTTATTTCTCATTTTGTATTATTCATTTCTTTATCTTTGTATATTACGTATATACACATAACCTGCATCTTAACTCGAGTCGAGCAAATCTCAATCTCGTTGTAATCTGTTGATGACAATGACAAATAAATCTTATCTTATCTTATTTTATTTTTTCCACAGTCCTCGTTTTGTTTTATAAATATTGAACACATAAGCATAACCTTTGTATTCTATAGAACATCAATTAATTATTTTAATCTGCAGTAAGAATAACAATAGACCAGTAATTACGCAAATGTGTTGATCAGATTTACATGGCAAACTAAGCCAACGTGTTAATGGGCTACTAATGTGCAGTATGTGTATATTTCTGTCACCTTACTGCCACAAAGGGCATTGAACCTTGCTCTGTGTTCCTTTAGCTTTCACAGCCCACAAACATTCACACTGTTGGGTTTCATGCATTGTCGTGTTTGAAGTTTACAACCTTGTTAACAGCAGGTTGGAAAATAGCAGCTTAATATCTGCGGCCGGGAGATAAACTGGCCTGTCTGCCTGAGCAGCGGGACCTCCACACACTGCTTTTATGGAAACGACCCACATATAATGCATCAAATAAAACTAATCTTTATGGTGCATGTTTTGCCTTTTACTACCACAGATTGATTTAGTACTTATCCTTTATATTCAGCTACACATTTTACCACATTTCTTTCAGACTTTTGATATAGAGGACAAATTGATTCTTTGCCATCAGTGCTGCAGCCACAATGCAGAGCTTCGCTGATGTTACTCTTTGTCCCCTAGCTCTAAAACTTTGTATGTGGCCTCATTATAACTTTGCCATTTTTGATTTTTATTATGTACAGCAGCTTGTACTGCCCTGCTATGAAATGTGCTATGCAAATAAACTTGATTGATTGATTAAGCTTTCTCTCTGTTTAAGATGTCGACCCTGGAGCAGGAAGGTGAGGAGGTAGTGGGACAGGCTCGATGTCCCTTCGAATCCCGCCAATCTAATGTCGGCCTTTTCGCAGGTCAGTATTCCAAAGTGGACATTAATTTCAGTGAATTCAAAATAAACCCTTCATAGAATAGACAACCACTGGTCCTGTTTGGTTTTAGTGCATTTTAATTGTACATGTCGGGCTAAGAACCAAACATTTAATGTCACACTGAAGGTATTAAGTTTTCCTACCTATACTTCCTACATATTGGAAATGCAGAAACCTTGGATTTGCTCCCAGAATCTGAGCTTCCATGATGGTGTGTAAAGTTTATAGAACCTTTCAGCTACTATTCTGAAATTTAGCTTGAGGATGTTTTGAGCCTGAACCAAGTTCAGTCGCCCGTCCTGTGAGAAACAGGCTGCTCTCACTCTCAGCCATGCAGTACTGAATGCCTCATAGA
Source organism: Xiphophorus couchianus (assembly GCF_001444195.1). Taxonomy (NCBI): domain Eukaryota; kingdom Metazoa; phylum Chordata; class Actinopteri; order Cyprinodontiformes; family Poeciliidae; genus Xiphophorus; species Xiphophorus couchianus. The sequence continues at coordinate 4,934,517 of NC_040230.1, forward strand.
TTTTTAATGTGAAATAAAGAAAGGAGAGTATTTCTATGACTTGCAACATGTATTTCTTGAGGCATAAGTCATTTTTAGTGAAGAAAACCCCACAAACACCTAAAAATTATGGCAGTCTAAGAAAACCTTTGACCTAATGTTATAGCTTCTACTACTACTAGTACTAATGTTTTTTCTGCCTTAAAGAAGGTACTTTTTGTTTTGTTTTGTTTTTAAAGGACCTGAAATCAGTGTTAAATATTTAGTTCCAGGTTTAACATCTTTGTGTACTGCAGTGTTTGAGTAGAGCCAAACCTAAGATGGTTTAAATGCCAAATATAACAGGGAAATAACCAATTTATCTGCTTTTACAAAAAAATCAAACACTTCATAGCTAAACTATGCTTTAATAATTCTCCAATAGGTGTATAATTTTACGATTTAGATTTGATTAGTTTAGATTTTGAAGAGAGTGGAACAAATTCTTCAAAAAGCATGCAACAACCTTTTAGTTGAGCTCTGAATTGAACGCTAGAATGATGCTTAATTCTATAGGCTAAAAATGCCTTGAAATGCTTAAATTGGGTGTTAATGAACACAATTTAAAGAAAATATGACGGCTGGTTTTCTGGATGAATTTTACAGTCAACCTGTTATGTTTTTTGTTATTTAACCAATAAATAATCAGTAAATTATGAAAAGGAAGTATTCCCTATTTGACCAGTAACAGTAGAGTTTTTGGATTGTGCAAAGCAAGAGAAATTTCTTTTAAGTTACACAAAGTGCAACATTTATATCTAGAGATCTTGTCACTCCTATTAGATTTAATTTACAAAACAATAAGAAACAAAAGATAAAATTTAATTTAAAGTGGATGTTGACAGAGATGAGTAGAATACATCATTGAAGGCTTGTGTGGTTAAGAGTGTTATTTTAGTTTTAACGTTTGGCTCTTCAGCAGAGATAATTTATAGTTTCCTCTTTACGATTCTTATTTGCGGTTGGATTTACAGTCACTTTGCTAATATTAGCAGTAAAGAAAACTGATACACCCTGAACACGCTTGGGTCAAACTCGGGAAAGAAGTGAGAGCTCTCTAAAGCTGCCAGGTTTCCACTGACATCTGAGCAAAGTTCATACTTGCTGCTCTTCAGACTGGCATGTTCGCCTACATCTGCTCTACTCAGCCTCCTTTTAAAGAACATCAGCAGCCATCTTTGATCAAAATACATATTTAAAGCCAAGCTTTTGTAATTGTGCTTCCCAACAGTGCATCTCAGTCTCTGCTTTTTTTTTTTTTTTCTGTCCTTCAGGTGGTGACTTCTACTCTGCAACAATGACTGACTTCTTGGCGAGCGATGCAGTCATTTACAGAAGTCTGGGAGAAAGTAGTGCTGTTCTGCGTACAGTCAAATATGACTCCAAGTGGCTCCGAGGTAATCATCCACATGTGATTTTAGGCTGCTGTGAAATGACCCAGTCACATTCCATTTGTTCCATTTGTCAACATTATCAGTCCAAATCTGTAAATAATTTCCAGGACTGACAGAGTTTTTTGCTGCTCATTAATCTGTTTTGTGGAACCAGGTTCAAGAAGCTTGATTGCTGGTGGCTGATTAATTCTCTTCTTCTTGATTTGTACTTGTGTATTATTTGAAGCACATTCATAGATCTTAGAAGTTGCCTGTCTGAACATAAAGAAAAGTACAGAATGTAAAGTCTGCTGCCTATTTTATCTACAAGGAGAACTGATTGTACATCTCACTTATTAAAATGGAATAAGCCTGAATATTGTCATCTTATCTGCATGCTGTATTCCTACCATTTGGTCCTGGTTTCCAAGACAACTCAGTAGGAGACTATGAATAATTTTATCAACTTCTTTAACCACTTTTATTCATAATAGTTATATAAGTAGAGTGGACCCCCAGTATTCACGGGGTTCACTTGCCACTGCTACTAAAATCTGCAATTACCTGAGACAGACTTTAAAACACTTATGTGTATTTTAATAGTTTATGTACCAAATTTACTGTAATATGCATTAATACACACAGTGTAAATAATCTTAGCACTACCACAGAAGCTAACATCCATGGTCTTCCTTGTTTCTACTCTTAGACCACAGCCAATCAGCAAATAGGAAAATGGATCAAAATGCCAGTGAATAGCATGTCAAGCAGCATTGTGCTTGTGTAATTCAACTTCCCTAGATGTTTTTTTCTTTTGAATATTTTAAATAATGCTCTATGAAAAAAATCTGCAAATCGGAAGATTTTCTGCAAACAATTTAGAGTTACTTTTGACAGAGAAACCTATAAATAAATCCCTGAGAACTGACCTGCAAGTAGACTGGGTCCACAGTACAATCAACCCTCTAAATAAAACACATTTAATTCATTTAAAAATAAAGAAAATTAAAAATAATTTGTCCATTTTCCACATTAATAGTACTTCAAAACGGTGGCATTACTTCTGTCTAAAAGCACTGGATTGGAAGAACAAAATGGTGGAAGATAAATGAATAACAACTGATAATTAAGACATATTGTACCACTTTTTGCTGCTCTGGCACCTCATGCATTGTTGTCTTTATTGTGGTTAATAAGCACCAGTCCAGGTTTGGTGCCCTGTGTTTACAACATTCACTCTCAAGCTGCTCATGTAGCTGAGCTGTATTTGAAGTAAGTCATAACTTCTGTTGATAACTGGAAATGTAATGAAAATCTGCCCTAACATTGTTATTGTACAGATTTATGACTGTCAAATGCAACAGTTTGTAGGATAAAGCCACACAGATGCCTTACACAGTGCATCCACTCCTTTGGTTGTCCTGATGCAAGTGACTCTACACCACCATCCAAATACATTTATATGTAGGAAAACTAATCTCCACACCTGATTGGATCCAGCAGGTTGACTTTAGTGCAATATTTGTGAGGTTTAACCACACAAATATTGCATCCTCTTTAAAAACCAATGTTCATAAGGAACTATTTAATCTTCTTTTGATTATTGTTTTTGAACTTCCGTTATTTGGCAAAATCTAAACAAAATTTTTACCAAAATTAATTTTTTGGCAGACTTCGGTGAAGCTTGAATCTGAATGAACAGTTTGGAAAACGTCTGTGCCAGGTTGATGCTTTTCTAACTCGAGCTGATTATAATGTAATCTGTGTGACCGTTGATCCTGGACCATCTGTTCTCTTTTGGTACAATAGTTTTCTGTTGACTGTTTGTTCTTCTGCCTCTTTCCCAATATGCAAATTTGCAATTTCACATTGCGGAAGATTTCTTTGAGCCCTGTGTTTACCACATTCACTCTCAGGCTGCTCACGAAGCTGAGCTGTATTTGAAGTAAGTCATAACTCAAAACTGCGTTTTATGATGTGCCTTTTTCTCCGTCTTTAGAACCCCATTTTCTTCACGCCATTGAGTACGGGAACTATGTGTACTTTTTCTTCAGCGAGATTGCAGTGGAGTACACCACCCTAGGCAAGGTGAGCGGAATAAACAACTTTCTTTCTAAGCAGAATAAATGCCAACAACAGCCTCGCTTGTCATGCAAACCATATCCTCTGTTTCTCATTGGCTCTTCCTGGTTGTGTTGGATTATAAATCATCTGGTAGAGGTTGAGGATTTTTCTGCTCCTGTCTCTTCAGGTCGTTTTCTCCAGGGTTGCACGAGTGTGTAAGAATGACAACGGGGGTTCCCCGCGGGTCCTGGAACGGTACTGGACATCTTTCCTGAAAGCCCGGCTGAACTGCTCCGTTCCTGGAGATTCTTTCTTTTACTTTGACGTTCTGCAGTCACTGACCAATGTCCTCCAGATAAACCACCGGCCTGCGGTCCTTGGAGTTTTTACCACACAAGCAAACAGGTGGGGATAAGGAAGATGGGGTGGACGTGACTGTGTTAAGCAAACACCTAAATATTTTTCATGCAAGGTCACAGCATTGATGTACAGATCTTGTACTGTTGTTGTATGACCAGGAGAATGTGAAAGAAATGTACCATACTAAGGGTAAAGTAGAATTTTTTGGTCCACAGCAGCATTCTTTTAATCATAATTATAGTTGCTTAATTATTTAAAGGTTATTTGTATCCATCTCAATTCACATCCTCAATTTACACACATAACTGTGGCTGTCCTGTCCTGCATCAGTGACAACCTTATGGTGTGATCAGTCATTCAAACAGTTCTGTTTTCTTTATCTGATTAAATTATCATGTCATTACTTCACATGAACACTGTTCATTCAAACAATTTCTCCAGTTTCTCAGTTAGATTAAGAGTGTTTGTATCATTCACAATTATTTTAGTAAACTACCTTAGTCAGGGGGAAATTTCATACCAGAACTTTTTTTTTTTTTTTATTCAATCTCCCATGCCACAGTTATTGACCTTCCTTCATTTCATACTTACAACCCAGTTTTGCCAATAACATTCAGCAAAGTTGGAATATACAGAAAGATGGATTTTCTCTTTGCACAACTTTTCTAGATCATCTCTTATGCACCCCAGAGACGAAGGTCACCTCTGGGGTAACCACTACCTCTGGGGCGACCTTCATCTCACCCCAGAAGTGTTTTTGTTTTGTTTTTTTACTCACTTTATATGTGGAGGCTGAAAAAGTCTTGCAATAAAGTTTAATTTTGTCTGATAGAATCAATTGAGACTCAAAATCTAAATAGATTTATTGGCTAAGATTTGTAAACAAGGACTTTGCTTTCTAAGTGCTGCTTTGGTCATATGATTTAAATCATCATACCAATAAAAGAGCTATTGATTAGCATTTTTTCAGTTGTCTGACAAAGACCACTATTTCTTTTGTTTAAAATGCGCTGGTGTTTCAGGGAAAATAATATGAGTGTTTTGTATTGTCTACTAAAGTTTAAAACTTACCAACAGTACAGTATAGTTGAGAGGAATTTAAAAAAATGGACCATTCACACCACAAAAAAGAACAAAAAAGCTAATTTGTATGAAAGTACTTTTGTAATGGTAAAATGACTGTGATTTATTTAAACACTGGTTAAGAGATAATAGAAATTACAACAATGCTTCAGTTGCGTTTTTCAAAGTGATTATGAATGTATTATTTGTGCAGACATGTGAGGGTTTTGCATGAACCAGCCAGCGAGACGTTGATGAAAATTCAAAATATAATCTTAATTTATTAACAAAAAGAATCCAAAAATGATAAATTGGGCCCAAACTGAGGTCAACATAACAAAGTACAACTCAGGTGGTAACAGAACAAACTCAAGCACAAACTGACCTAACAAACAACACATGAGGGGAACTTAAATAATGGCTGATCAGACCATTAACACACACTAGGGGGTAATTAAACACACAAAAACCTAACAAATATTGGTCAGAATATTACTAAATCTATAAATGAAATAAATATCAGAATTTAACTAACTTTCCAAAAGAAGAAACATTAAATAAATGGTAAAATTAAACTAAAGACCAAATTTCCCCCTCCCCTGGTGAACAAATGGAATGGTCCGCTGAGGAAGTTTGACAACCATATATGGACACCAATCAGCTGGAGCTCATCTCTGATTTTCAGCCACAGGTCCAGAGGAAACTGGTAACTCAAAAGAAAAATAATTAATTTGTTGTATTTAACAAAATATACAAAGAACTGACACATAAAGTTAACTAAATGGGTGCACAACAAATAGTTAACTAAAGAGTCAGACTAATGAAAACAAATTTAAAGATAAAAATCTAAACTACTCAATATATAAAGTAATATTAAGGGAAAACAAAAAACCATTACCAACAGTGTCTGCTTGTGACAGTCGGGACAGCTGTCACAAGACAGTTTGTTAAAAAAATTATTTCTTATTTCCCCTAACAAGATTTTTCCCTCTGAATAATTAATTAATGTAACAATAAGCTACTGCAATAAAAGATGAGTCTATCTTAACAATTTTTGCACATCTTTACTATCCATGCCAGAAAGTGTGAAGGGTGCTTTATTTTGGAATGATGGTTGGGACATCAAATCAGGTTTTAACAGTTGAGGTCGTCTCTAAAATTGTAGGCCTATGCATAATTATGGATCCTCAGCAAGAAGATGAATGCACTGGTTTAAATGCACAGAATTTCTAAAACCTCAACTTTCTCCCAACATGCATTTGGATTTTTAGCAGCATTTAGATATTGTAAACAGATATATCCAGGTGGCTCTTACTTTGATTAAACCTCAGCTATACATACAGGTGTGGTGAAATTGAATAATTTTAATTAAGAATATCTCCTTCTCCTGGGGCAGCATCACCGGCTCAGCAGTCTGCGGTTTCTACATGGACGACATAGAGAAGGCCTTTAATGGAAAATTCAAGGAGCAGAGAAACAGTGAGTCAGCATGGACACCTGTTCTAGAAGAACAAGTCCCAACGCCGAGGTGAGTGTTGCGTCTTTAAACTGCAAACTGTCACTTTCCTCCAGCTTGTTTTTGTGTGTTTGACAAAAGAGTTTTTGCAGCTGCTGTTATTATGCTTAGACATCTTGTGGAAAATATAAAATAATAAAACAAAACACGCACATAAGACACCTGTTCTGCCCGCCTGCTCTTCGCGGAGAAACAAATGGCTTGCAAGTGTTTTTGCATCTGTGTTTGTTGAACGGGATTTATGTCTTGTTCTCTTTTTTTTACTGTTATCGTACAGGCCAGGCAGCTGTGCAGGCGAAGGCTCTGCAGCCACCTACAAGTCCTCCACCACTTTCCCAGATGAAACTCTGACCTTCATCAAGTCGTATCCGCTCATGGATGAGTCTGTCCCCTCAGTCAATGACAGACCCTTCTTCACCCGCACCACCAGCAGGTAGACAATTTGCTCTAATCACCGGACTTATGATAGAAATAAGCAATTGTTTAATTTGGAGGAAAGAAGAGCAGACAATTGCTTAATCCCTTAATGCATCAGTCCTATGTTATTAAGGTTCTCAGTTTGTTACAATAGCTCATCATGAACAGAGAGGTTATCATTTTTTTAGTTTTCAGACACGCTAAAGTTGAGCATCAAACTGGCCCTTACTGGCCCACTGGAACTGTAATTTACAGCTGATATTAAAAGTGTACTCACCACTGTATAATAGCAATATTTTTCTGACTAAAATAAAATAAAAAACATGATGAATCATTTAAAAATATTTGGCAACTTCCCTGAAGCATATACCCTGCACAAATTAACTGAAACAGAAATAAACTTGCTAGAGGAAAAAATATGCTAATAACGATGTTGCACAAGCATGCTGACTGAAACGCTGATATTTTGTTGAAGTAACTTTTGATTGAATGTTAGCATTCTGTCAAAAGAACAAAACAAACTATAAATGTTTCACCTAAACTGTTGATTGGTCATAATCATGTGGTACAATATAATTGCAATAAAGTGCAAAAATTGTATTAAAATATCATTTATGTATTGATTGCTTGTAAAATACCGTTTGATCTCAGTCACAACAGCAATTTAATTATAGTTAGATTTATAACACATGCATAGGTCTTCTCTACTGAACACTCAGATAATCATTTCAGAAGTTACTGTAGTTTTTGGGGGCGTACAAACTTTATTTTTCAACAGTTTACAGCAGCATGTAGTGTCCCTTTTGCTGAATCAAATTAAAAACATCACCTACTAACTTCCATATTGCGGTTCAGTATTTGAGGTTTATGAAGCAGTGGCCAATTCTTTAATGAGCTGTATGCATTTATTCTCTGTAACAACACAATGTCCAACACTAGCAGTGTTTTCACATGCAGGACTCTTGATTGGTATAGACGAGGGAGCTCAGGTGGAACGCTCAACCTTGTACCTCATTAAAACCCATTGAATTTACTCAGCGGTCGATCTCAGCCCACATCAAAGGCAAGCCTCACAGAGAGAGGGTCTTTTTTCGAGTGCAGCCCTGACCTGCAGGCGCTCCACAGCAGCGTGCATCGAAAGGCAGGAAGCCGTCGGTGTATGGGAGAGCGCTTCGCATGTTGTGACATTTGAGAGTCCACTGATGGCAGACGATGATATGGTGGACATAGAATCATGAAGTGCCACAAGTGTTTCATTCACCACAGCATAGGCCTCAGACAGAGGTTGTACACACACATCAGATACACAGATTCAGCCTTCAAACGCACACACGCAGACACACAGCATACAGGGGCTGCCTCTGTGCTTCCTGAAGCAGAGCCAGGCTGACAGCCAGCCAGACACTGCTGTGTCTCCACACTGGGGAAACGTGTACCGCTTCACATCTGGCGCCAAAAACATCACATCTGCCGCGCTTTTTCCCCTGGGACCTGCTAGATAAATGAAATCCCACCACAGACGCATCACGCCGTACTGCCGAACCCTTACAGGGATGTGCCAGTCAAGTGTGTGTGGGTAAACACAGCAACCTGTGTGGGACCATCTGGGAGGCGGACACAGGGACAAATCAGGGCGCAGAAACTGCTCCCGGTGTCCGTGGGGAAAGGATCCGGAAGGAATGTCGTGCCAAAAATATTATTAGTCGAAATTTGTTTGTTTAAATCCTCATGCCGTGATGTCAAAGTGCAGTCATAGAAAATGAATGAACAGGCAGTGGACTCAAGGTGCCCTTCAGCAAAGCCTGCAAGTCCCAGCAGCTCCAGTGGAGCCTGCAGTAGACTGTGATACTGGTCAGATCCCTGGTGGAACCACAAGGATCACGGTGAATATGAAGCAGAGCGTTGCTGCACACAAAGCAGCAGCCACCAGACAACCTCATGAATGTCAAACAACGTCATGCAAAGAGAAAGTTGAAATCTGGGACTGAAAACTAGACAGAGTGTGGGAAAGTGGTTGAACAGCATGAAAGATGCATCGATCGAATAGTCGTGGGTGGACAGATAGATGCATTAATAGGATGAAGGGATTAAAGGGAGTAGGCGATGGAAGAAGGGGATGGTGTGTTGGCAGATGAATTGATTGCGCACTGAGGATTTACACAATGAGCCCAGTGGTCGCCCACTCTTTGTTTTGTTTACTGCTGGAACCCAACATTTCCCCAGCAAATAGAATTAATAGTTTTTTCTTTTGTATCCCATTAAGGTTTAAGTTAACCCAGATAGCTGTGGACACATCAGCTGGACCCTATAAGAACTACACGGTGGTGTTCCTGGGCTCAGATAACGGTCATGTTCTGAAGATCCTGGCCAGCTCAGAAGGAGCCAACGCTTCCTTCAACTCCCAACTACTGGAAGACATCGACGTCTACAACCCAAACAAGTTAGAGAACACATCCTTTATATCAGTGTTATCTACCAATGGCTTTATTTCTCTGTTCATTTGCTTTTCTTTTGTTTCTTCCACTTCTTCCTTGTTCTGCCTTGATCAGTCCCTCCCACTTGGTCTTTGGTCTGTTGTAACACTTTACATCGTCTTATACAGCTGGAGGAATTTTTTTTGTCTCATCTTTTGTCACAGCTTGAAATTCTCATCAACATGAACTTAGATTTACTTATGACATGTTGTATAGTAGAGAAAATGCATGCTAAGCCTTTTTTCTTTGATTCGTGTTCTCAGGTGTAACGTGCGAGGGGAGGACAGGAGGGTTCTGGGTCTGGAGCTGGACCGGGATCATCATGCTCTCTTTGTGGCGTTCTCCAGCTGTGTGATCCGAGTCCCACTCAGCCACTGCCATGACTACACAAACTGCAAGAAGTGAGTAACTTGGAAATATACCTAAAGTATTACTATCATGCAGAGAATTCACAATATTAGAGATGCAAAGATCAGATCTGAGATTTGCTCATACAGATTTGTGTTGATTTGGGGTTCATTCACACCATCCCTGTTTGGTCTGCTGTAATCAAACTCTAGTTTGTTTGCCTATAATGTCCAACTCATTTGGGGAAGTGACTATAGTACATGTATGTATATTACTAAAGAAGGTAGCTCAGTAGTGTCCAAAGTCAGTTCTCAAATATTTTAATGGTTTTCCCTTTTTTTTTAACCACACCTGTATCAAATGAATGGGTCATTAATAGAACATGTTGCCATGCTGCAGTGGTAATTCAACCATATTTTTAAAATGAGCTGTGTTGGAGTAAGAACACATGTGGACACAACTCTGAGATTTCCCACAAGCTGTCAATATTTCTAAATCTGACATGTTCCGGGACAGGAAGGGAGTGATAGCTTAAACAGATGAAACAGAACAGCATCTCAATCATCTCTGTGCTTCTTTTGACTTGCATTTGAACACCTCACTGGCACTACCCTGCCACCTACCATGTACTTCCCTCTATGCCGGCACTCTGTTTGTACACTTTAATCATATTAATGATTACTCCTTGAGAAAGTAACTTAGTTAGATTACTGATTACTTGATTTGGAAAGTAACTAAGTTACATTAAAAGTAACGTTTTTAGTTACTTTCAGCAGCTGCTAACAAAAACGCTCCGCCACCTGTGAAAACTACATTGATCTTTGCCAAAACTTAATTGCAAGTTATTTTATAATGGTAACATCAACAATGTGTCTCCACTTATAAGGTTGAACTGAAGGGGAGATTATTAAATGGTTACAGCAGCACAAAAAAAAGCTTTAGTAATTTGTGTGATCCAGTATTGTCAGTATTGTCTGGAAAACCATAAATAGGATTTTACTCCTGATCTGTGATGCATCAAAAATGTCGTGTCATTGCAGAAATGGCACCGTGGTTACATTCCAACTGATGCTGTTTAATCGTTTATGTTTTTCTATATTTTATAGAATTCAGAAAATAACATTTATATCAAATCTATACAATCAAAACTTTAGATTCCTATTTGTGAAGATACAGAAAGAAGAACATGGAAAGGATGTAAAGAGTCTCAGAATAAATGTTGTAACTCATGAAAGATGTTTCTCTACAAGGAAAATTTCTTCTCAGCAAATCCCCATCCCCACCTCTGAAGCTTTCTGTGCTTACTGCTTTACCACAGAACCCCTGCCGGTATGGGAGAGCATGAATAGATACAAAATTCTTTCCTATTTTCTTTGTTTTAAATCTTGCTGCTGCATTTTACACAATGCACTGGAGAGTCACAAAGACCCAGGGAAGTTTCAGAACATTGAGCAAGAATCTTTTAACATATGCAGCTGGTAAAATAACTATTGAACACGTCAACGTTTTTCACAGAAAATATATTTGTATCTCTTTTGACATGAAATTTAAACCAGGTCTCAGAACCAATCCAAATAATCAACACCTGCAAATAAATCATTAGAATCATTTGTTCACAAATTAAGTTATGGTTAAAAAATCAAAATGACATAAAGACTAAGTATTTAACACATTTACAATAAGTTCTTACTATAAAGCCTTTTTGATAGTAACTTCAAAGTGTCTGTGCATTGCTCAGGTGGGATTTTGACCAATTCTTTCACACAAGTAAGTCTTCATATCCTGTAGGTTCTGAGTCGATGTTCTCTGATTTTCTTGTCTTTAGACTTTCAATTAGATTTATGTCAGTTGATTAACCAAGCCATTCTTGCAATTTACGCCAACCTTCAGAGGATATTCAACATGCTTTTTTCTAGTAGTGGAGTCTTATACAGTGATTGTACACAAAATCATTTGAGTGCATTAATTACTTATTTGATGAGAGAAACTGTACCTGCTTCTCTTTTACAACCTCTCTGCAAGTACTCCATGTCTGTTGGAAACCTCTTTAAATTATTCTTTGAGTCCTCTGTTGAAAATCTTACAAAGGGCACCTGGCTATGGCTGCTTTATGGTGGATTTATGTTCTTTCCACTTCCTGATTATGAACCAAGAAGTACTTACAGGAACGTTAATAGGTTTAGAAAATCAGCTGCAGCCATTGCTGTCCTTGATTTTCCTGTCTTTCCACTCTGCGCAACACTTTGATAATCAACACATTTTTATTGACTGTCATTTGATGCCAAAACAACTGGTAATGATTTCATATAACTGGAGCAGGAATGCTTTAAACACACTGACAAATTTCAGGCGGTTTATTGGTACTTACTGTATGTCCTGCACCATAAAACTTCCTTCCACATTCATTTATGGAGCAGCTTGTTGATTATTTCGTTGTATGTTTTTATTATTTGGATTTTTGCCTCCAACTGGCTTGAATTTCAGGCTAAAAAATATAATTATTAAGTAAAACATTGATTTCTTATGTACTTATTTTAACCGCTGTATTTAACCTCCTACTTGTGTGCAATAAATTATATTGAATTAAATTTGTTGGTGAAGCAATTCAGAAGATTAGCTTGCATTCTCTAACAAGGATAGTTGTTTCCATTGATTGTATGAGCTAAGCTGGACTCACAACATTTTTTTCTTAAAAAATGTGTTAATGCAAATGAGGTTTATTAGGACCATTGCAGCAAATTCTGTAAAAATCTGGCTATATCTCAAAGTACATTTTTGACTATTTACAAAACCCTTCAGGTAGAAAAGCAACCGTACACTGGCTTAATCTTTAGAGCTGAATAGATTAACTTTTCCCACAAACAACCTGTAGTTAATATGTCATTGTGAAAAATAATGTGGTGTCACAAATTGAATATATGATTAAAAGATGAACACTTAATTAAATTTGTCTTATAAACAATACTTTTCTGAAATATTTTTGAAAAATATTGACAATTTGGACAGAAGTTATGGTTTTAATCATACTTTTTTCCACCTCAGAAACATGATTATTATGTTTTAAGTGTTTTAAACTGTTTAAAATAAAAACATGCACAAAGCATTGACTAAAAAACAGCAGCTGAATCGTAGTGTCTTTCTTTGACTCCAGCTCCTTTGTTTTACCAAAATCTATGTTGCCCCAGCTAATGTAGTTGGTTTCCAGTTTCATGATCTATTTTTGGGGCTGTGAGGAATGTTGGCCTCTTGCAACCCCCACTCTTTACTTTACTCCATCAAAATCAGAGGAGGGGTTTCTTCTTCAGCTTGTTTTGGGAGTGTGTATACCCCCGTAGCATGCAAACCCCACATTGCAAAGGTCTGGAGAAGCTCTCAACATTGTTTAGTCAGAAATTGGTTCCAGCTGATTGGCTGGTAGCCAGCATTGGCTTTTGTAAGATAGAAGAGAGAAGGAAAAGCTGGAATGAGGAGTAGGAAGCTGGGATCTAGCTGTTTTTGTCTGACTGGCTACGTTCCCTGATCCCTTTTAGAGACTAGAACCACAGAATATCTCATGTTTAGATTAGGGGCCCCCAAAAGCCACATCAGCAGCAGCCAGGAGGTCAGATTTCTGCCACCATATCCTCCTGAAACACACCAATGAATTCGTTTCTCTCCAGATCATATGTACGTCATCTCTTTCTCTCGCTCTCTTTCTCTTTCTATTTTCTACCTCCAATTTTTTTCCCCATCTTGGCTTGTTTCTCTTTCTCCCCTTCACTGTAGGGAGTATTATCAGGTTTGCTTGTTTTGGTCTTTTTTTATTTTTTTTCACCCGGGGTCTTACCGCCAATATTAGGATTCAGAAAAAAAAAGCTTCCATTTCAAGCAGCAGCAGTGAACTGTATGAAATGGGGAATTTTAATAAAAAAAATACAATAAGAGGAGAAGAGGCCCCAAACCCTGGAAGTCTTAAAAGCTCCAGAAGTCCTTTCAGCTACATTTTCTGTTTGATATAAACTCAACAAACTTGCTAAAGTAGAAAATATCTACTGCTTCTCTTTCCATAGGCAGTTAATTGATAATATGGATAAGTGGTCACAACATTTCCTTTCTTAAAAAAATCCTTAAAGGGGCCATTGAAATGAGGTCAAATTTAGAGCACAACTTATCTTTTTTTAAATAGAGTCAGAAAAACATGTACAGTAGTCTATTTTTCTTCTAATGCTTCTAATTATTGCCAAATCATGATTCATCCTCCACAAAGAGGACCTATTAGTCTAAACATAGAGTTTTAACTAATAAAGCTTACATAGAGTGATGGAAAGCTCTATATTTAAGGAAAGTCAACTTTATTTTTATAGCACATTTCAACAAAAAGCCAGTTCAAAGTGCTTTCCATGAAAAAGCATAGGAAAAAAAAAAACGTTAAATTACTAGATTTAATCTATGTTCTCTAATTATTAATCAAAGGCAACTCCAAAGAAATGGGTTTTTAGTCTTGATTTAAAGGCTCTCTGTGTTTGAGCAGTTTTTTTCAGTTTTCTGGAAGTTTGTTCCAGGTGAAACTTATAGATCAGTCAGAACTGCATTATAATAAGGGTTAGAATAAGGGATGAAACATCTAAGAAGGTGTTGTCACAATCAAGGGAAAAATGACAAGAAATGACCTTGTGATGAAATTGAGAAGAAAATATTTTCCTTTTCACAATCCTGGCCTACTCTGTGCCTACAAACTAAAACTTCAAACCAAAGGGACTGCTATAAGATCAAAAAATAAAAACAATATCCACATTTTCTTTTGCAATTTAGTCTATTTTCCTATTTGCTTTTATTGGCCAACATTTTCATGTGGGATAAAATGGTCCCAAAACACTTCATTTAGAGGTAGCAAACAATTTCACTGAGTGGCTGAACAGCTCCTCTATCAGGGAAAATTGCATAATTACTGCCATTAAACATGGGAACATACAAACTGAGGATATTAGAACAAATAGGCCCATTTGGGGTTCCTTTGCAGTGTGGAAAAAATTCATTTAAGGCATGTAAGAGTATTCTTCGTCCTGTTTTCCCTCCTTCCTTCTTTCCGTAGATTCATATTTAACAGATATTGAATAGATAGCTTGTATATTAATACTAAATGGGCTACAGAGGAAATTTGATTTGAAAAAAAAAATTCTGATACCCTGGCATACTATTCTGTCTTCCTAACAGAAAATAGTATGTCAGATTTTTTTTTTTCTAAACAGATTGGAAAAAGCATCAAATTAAGTTCAGGTTGGAATTAAAATACTTAAATCATAAAAACACATGCAGGTTTAAAATTATTTCTGTACTGCAATGTTTTTCTTGAGCAGTGTCTATTAGATAATCAGTTTCCAGTAAGTCTGAATTTTGTTATTCCAAAGGTTTTTGGCAACATGATAATGAGCCACAGAGACCCTCAACAGCTGTGTCGATGTTCCTTATAGTTTCAGCCTGCACAAACACACACGCACATTTGTGTGTTCATGATAGTAATGCCCAGAAAGGTGTTTTGTTTTAAGGAGCGGCATGGGACAAACATAAATCTGTTGCAGTTCAAGAACTGCACATACTGTACAACAACTAAGAAAGAAAAACCCCAACAAAAATGATTTCACTGTTCTTTTCCTGAAGTTCCAGCTGGCCTTTTCAGACAGGTTGCTTCAGGGTTGTCGTTTAATTCTGTCAGATTGTTGTAAATGAATGCCTCTGATGGAAGAAAGAGGGGCAGAATGGAGAGAAATCTGCATATATACCTTATGGCGAGCATATGAATAATTTATTGAAGTAGCACTTTAGTATGCGGTGCCACATATTAGCAGTCGCACACAGTGAGGAGAGTCATTTTAGATTTTCAGTAACCAGAGGTCCTTAATCTGTGAACTGTTTGATTCAAAGAAAGCCTCTTCTTTTTGTGTTTAACTTTAAAAAATTCTACTTTGATTCACTTTTGAGAAGTTAACACTCAATTTTGAAAAGTTAAAGTTAAATTTACAGAAGTGAGAAAGTCAGTTCTATAAAATATCTGTATTCTTCCTACCTTTGTAACTCTATTAAACACTGAGTTATATGGTAAATATTTCTTTTGATGTTGTCTTACTTGGAGATGATCTATTTTTATGAACTGTTCAGTTAAAGGTTATGAAATAACTCATGTAGGGTAACTTTATCCTTCAGTCATATATCCAGTTATCCTTGCAGGGTCATGGGGGGGCTTCTGTCTGTCTGCAGTGGTCATTGGGCCAGAGACCCTGGTCACCAGTCCAGCAACACAGAGACACACAGGACAAACAACCATGCACCCACACACACACATACAAACCAAAGGGCAATTTAGGTTAACCAATTATTCTGACATCCATTGTATTAGACTGTGAGAGTCTGGAGAGAGAGAGAGAGAGTACCCAGAGAGAACTCAATCATGCATGAGCAGAACATGCAAACTCCATCAGAACGTCCCCAAGTCAGGATTTTACTCCAAATTAAAATATGTCCTCTGATGAAACTCGTTTGTCAGAATGAAGAGTCTTTTGAAAATAACACCCTTTAGGCATGTATTAAACATAGTTTTCATTAAGCCAACATTTTTGAGTTAAAATTATTTTTTTGTTGGTCTGATGTCTAATCTTTGTTGTCGGGTTTCATTAGCTCTAGGAGGAAAATCATCATAATTAACAGAAATGAAGGCTTGAAGATATTATATGTATAATTTAATCACCATAATGTGTTTCACTAGTGAATTGAGTTACTGAAGAAAAGCAATTTTAAATGTCATATTCAATAAACTTTCAAAATGTATTGACTCTATAGACATGTTAGTCTACCTCCATCTAATTAAGGATCTGCTTATCATTTCCTATACTTCTTGCTTTAAAATCCATCATGAAAAATTATAAATCAAGTCAAAACAATTCATTTTGATTTGTTTATACCAGTATAGCAGCTGGCAGTCATTCCAAAATCATCCTAATTAGACTGGATAAATGCTCCTTTTTTTAAATAAATGCTCGAAAAATTTTGTTTGGTGCTATACTTTTTGTTTATTTCATTCAAATATCTGGCAGATGAAAAAAAGAGCATTGTCCAAAATCTTCCTGTCTTTAATTCACTTTATTTTTAGCTTCCAGCTCTAGGCGCAGCAGGGGAATAATAGTTCCTCTCTTGATTTCCTCCTGCTCTGAGCTGACACACTGATGTGTTCTCAGTGGGATTCCTCACCAGATTTTACAGTCTGGGGATAAAGATGCACACACAGTGCACCATCAGTTCAACTGTTCATAAATCATTTCAAACTCTCGAAACGAGCCCCACTCATTAAAACTTATTTAAACTTGACTGCCTCCGAGGTTTGGGTTTGACACAGAAGGAAGCACGTAAGCGTTTTATTGTTTGCCGCCGTTCTTTTGTCACTGTGTACTTTATGCTCATTATGTTGTCGCTGCTGGGTGAATGCCACACTCTTGCAGACAATAACTTGTGCAGCTGTGAAAAATATTGCTCACGCGCTCGCTGTCACCCAGTGTTGTTGTGGCGTATTGTGGTGGTAGGAGGAAGGCCACAGGATCCATGGAGCTCGAGTTGAGAAAAAAATAAAACAATATCTTTAAAAATCAAGCTGGAAAATAAAATTCTACTGATTAGAAGAAAGTTTTAATCAACACAAATTAATTACGGGTCTGAAAGTCGAAGAAAAGCTCTAAATGTCGTGATTCTGCGCGAGTCTTTACTGGTGGGGATTGTGACTAATGGCTATTGATTGCGGTTAATGCTGGTGACATTAAGGACAGGATGTAAACAGGTCCGAGTCTTGATGTTATTCCCTGAATCACAGAGTGGTTAGACAGAACAGCAGACAGGATTACATGATTGAACAATCCTCTGACTGTAGGCTGATGATAAAGCATGTGATCCACTCTAATATGACCATTCAGATTTTGATTAACCATATAACAGTACCATTTATGTTACTGTTAACTGTACTATTGTAACAATAGTACAACTTTTTTATTTTTTAGTTGTAATGGAAAGAAAATAAGAATCAATAAAAATGTGAATCATCAGGTTAAATCTGAAACTAGTATTTTTATATAAATATGAAGGAATTATCATCCATGTTTACTTAAACTTAGATTTTAAATAGATTTATTACACACAGGATTGTTTATTTACATTTTATTTTGGTTAATTTTGAAAATGGTTTGGTCTTTTATGCAGCACATGGCCAACATAAGTTGTTCTAAACAGATGCAAGGATGAAATGACTTGAGTTGAGCTAATGAAAACTCAAAATTCATCTTAAAAATATTTTAAATGTTAAAAAATATAAAAGCATTTCAAGCATTTTTATACAGAAATGCTGGCCCATTGAAAAGTGCATTATGCACTGTAAAGTAGATGCACTATTTGGGTAGAGGTCCTTCTATATGTTGGGGAAGGTTTTCATTTAGAATAGAACAGAAACAGCCTTTATTGTCCTGCACTGGGAAAATTAATGTGAAACAGCAGTAACAGATTTAAAGGTTCACACAAAAAATTCTTAAGTTGTTCCAAAGAAGAATTTAGAAAAGTCACATAATGTTATTAAATGTTGCTAGTTTCAGAAGATTTTTAAAATGCATTTCTGAAACTGCAGAAAGTCCACTCATCCAGTAATAAAAGAATAACTGCACCATAATTATCACATTTCTCAGTGTTCATTAGTTAATAAACAGATAATTTATGATGATCACATCTGCTTGTGTTTTTTTTTCTATTCATCACTAATTAAAAAAATAACAACACAGCAATTAAAGTGTAGAATTGTTCGGTTGGTTAGAAGGACACTATAATTTTAGGCGCATCGTTTGTGCCAGGCTGCTCAAGGATCCTGTTTTTTTCCAGCCTTTGTTAAGGCAGAGCTGAAGCGGGTGATAGGTGTTGTTTGGTTGGCTTGGTGGCAGGCTAGTGTCTCATTACCAGACTAACATCCAGTGAACTCGGTGTTCTTCACACGTCATGGTCTCCTCATTTCCTTCTACCACTAACAAACCGTCTCCCTGTGTCTGTTATGCAGAAGCTGTTTGTCTTCACGGGACCCTTACTGCATTTGGCTCAAGTCAGACAGCTGTGTCACAGTCTCACCTGGATTCAAGTAAGTCACACACACACACACAAGCGTACTCCTAGTGCTAATAGCTGTTTCATACTTGTAACCTGGGAGGGCAATGCAATCATCAGGTGATGATTGACTTTCTTAGCTGTCATGACTGAATTACTTTAAAGTGCATGTCAAAGCCTGTCAAAGTCATTTACCCGTATGTGGTGCACAGCAGTGCTAATGCAGTATATTATCACAAGAGTCTCTAGCTAATGGAATCTGCTTTTAAAGGGAAAAATAAAGATCCCTGTGTCTTTTGTTCCAAAGTAGATATATTTTGAAAATTTTACAATTATTTAGATATGTTTTAATTAATCCAATTAGCTTTAATCCTAACAATGTATGGAAAGTGACAGTTTCTTTGCTTATTTTTCAAAATAAAAGTGTTCTGGGGACTGCTTACAACAGCACACAGGCATTGAGACGACACTACATGTTTAGATCCAGGCTCAAATAAAGTGAAAAATTAAATATTTCAAAAGCCAAATGCAATTATTCGTTGCTTAAAAAGTTGTTTGTTGTTTAAAAAATGCTTAAAAAAAGAAAAAAATCCTAACAATGGTTATGAATAGAATTCTGTGAAAAATAGACACATCTGAAGAAAATTTTGAAGGCTTGAAGTGGCAGATTATGTTGGATTGTGGACATAAGACTTGTTGTGGAATAACTGTTTTATTGGAGTATGTCAATGTAATAATTATCAATAATTAGAGTTAATGAATGAATTAATTAGACCCTGGTGCTTTACTTCTCTGGACATTTCAGATTTATGTTTATCTACGCAATGCACAATTATTGTAATCATCATGATAAAATTTTAACTGTATAATCATGCCAAAAAAAGCATTTGAAAACTTTTTTTTTTCCTGAGGAACACAATCCCACATTAAAGAAACATAAGAAATGATCAGTAGGTTAATATTTATTGGCTCTTCTACCAAGTTCAACCAGTTTTATTTTTCCTACTTTTCTGTTTTAATAAGATTAGTGTCAAAGAATCTTATTATGTAGAAAACCGCCCAGTACCTATGGCTAATCCATTAATTACTTGTTTTTCTTGGGAAAGATATGATGTAACACCATGGTCCATTCCTCTTATGATCCACTATTTAAGAGAGGGAATTCAAAAAAGCATGCCATTCGCATAAAGAAGATACTTTTTGATCTCTGAGTCAGTTTTTTTAAGTAAATATTTGATAAATATGTAGAAAACCACCCAGTGCCAAATGATTGGTAAGGTGAAGGATCAGTGATGCTGTGTCACTGTTTTCTCCCAAAGCATTACCTGAGAACCTCATCAAAGATCATGATGTAATAAACTCTTGCTGTATGTCAGTACATAAAGATAGTATTTATACAACTTCATTAAAAATTCCAATTAAAACTGGAGAGCAAAAATGAAATCATGCAGACTGTGAATAACAAACACTTTTTGACAGTGCTTCTTTGTCTCCATTCTTTTTTAAGACATTTGAATTAACAGGAGTTTGAAAATGTAACACTCGAGAGTTTATTTTCCTGTTAATGTTGCATCAGTAATTTTCTGCCTGACGTGATTTATTGTCTTTAATAATAAATGTCTGAAGATCAAAAGTTTTCAGATTTGCTCCGAGCAGGATGTTGCAGCTGTTAATTATTTTTGGTCTGAGTGTTAATAAGTGGAGAGATCACTCTCTGAGGTGTTTGCTTGGTCTGATAGCATGAGCGGCCATATAAAGACATTATTAGTTTTGTAACTTGAAGCATCAAAGGGCAGATTTGCAACTTTGTCAATAATGTGCAGCCAAGCAAATGGAGAAGCAATAAATTTCACATCTCTTCTAACTCCTCCAATGAGTTGCGCAGATGCCCATTTAATCTGGTCTGAGGACATCCTCTAAATAATCAATAGCTAATCTAGAATTGGACAAGTGGGCAACATCAACATGATGAATATTTGATCACTGCTTTCTACTCTGATAGTTGGTTGACTCATATTGTGCATTACTCTTGTTTGTTGACAACCGACTGCGGTGTGTGAATTCTGTCCAAGGGAGGATGCAGCGCACATGTTGCTGTTTTTTTATAGATGCACTTATAAACAAGCTTCTGAACATCTGAGCAGGTGGCACAGCTGAAGGGCAAAGGTAATGAGTTAGCTCTGATGTTAGATTAGCACAACAAAGTGAAGCATTTCAAATGACATTTGTAGGGAGCTTTTTGTGCTATTTATACCTTTAATGCCAGGTGCATCACATTTCTATTCAGTGTTTTCATATCAAAAATGTTGATGAGTATTAGGAGAGAAAAATACGTTATTTAAAGCCAAGGATTTCTTCATGTAATTACTTTGGTTTCATATCTTATCTGAAAACCAAGCTCTAACTGTTGGTAGGGGGTGCATCCTGGACCTGAGCAGGTCACCAGTCTATCACTGGGCAACACACGCCTGCACACAGACACACACCTTTACCTAGAGGCATTTTAGAGACTAATTAACCCAACAAGCATGTTTTGTGGGAGGATAGAATCCATCCATTGAGAGCATGCCAACTCCATTCAGGGAGACCCTGGCTGGGATTTGAACCCATGTCATTGTTGCTGCAAGGCAACAGTGCTAACAAATGCCACTGTGCAGCTCTTTGGAAAAGTGTGAAAATTTGAAATGAAAATTGTGACTTAACATTGGTTTAAGGGTATCTTATAATGATTTGTATCTGAGAGCTTTAACTATTCTTGTGTTGCATCTGTATGCAGTCTGTGTTGAACATATTGGAGGATATCAGTTGAATTTTCTGTAGCTGATGTTTAACTCTTTCTTCCACTTAGTTAGACCAGACATCATTATCATGGTTGTTTTGTTGTATCTTTCAGGAATGGTGCAGTTTGTTGTTTACATGTAAAGAGTTTAATTAGTCGCATTGTTAGTAATTTTTGAAAGGTACCGACTATGACAAAGCTTACAATTAATTGATTAAAGACAGTCTCATAATTTTTGATTGGCATCCACTTCACACCACTGCTGCATGTCAGAGGACTAGGTTGCTGTAAAATTTTAATTAGACTTCAATGAGCAAGGAACAGGTAAATTACTCCAAACCTCAACTCCTCTCTTTCCGTTGGTTTAAAACCCATCCCATAAAATAAGAAGTGGGTTTTGTCTGCATGTGTTTCAGTTTCACAGCAGTGTGCTGCCCTGTCTAAGAAAATATGGATGGAAGACGGATTGGTCGTTGTGTCGACAGATGGATGCAATAAAGGGCAGAGGAAGGGGGCTGTTAAAAGTGCTATTTTCTTGTCCTGATCATCAAGGACTATGTGTGCCTCTGTGGTTGATGTACAACCTGCTGCTAAATCACCACACTGGGTGTTTTTCCTGTCTTCCCTCCTATGTGTAGTGGTTGTAAACTGTTGCTGCCGTCTGACATGACTCTGCATGCATCACCTTCACACACAGAGTCGGAGAAGGAGAGCGCCACATCCACCGCCAGCCGCTTTCCAATAGATTATCTTGAAGGCTGAAAATGTGCCGACCTGGAATTATTGCATATCTTCTGCTTGGTCACTCAGACATATTACTTTCTCTGCCCTCGCATGGAAAGGGACTAATGGATTTTTTTTTCCACTGCAGGTTTTGTCTGTGCACTCTGATATTTACCCATAAGAAATCAGCTAATATATTTGGTTTGCTGTTATTAATATTGTCCTACATGAGAGTAAAAAAGAAATACATGATATAGTATTTGATAACTTTATTGGTCAACTTCTGATGCATGTTTCTTTCATTCATTCACTTGTTAGGTTTTTTTTTTTTATATACCACATATTGACCTGTAAAACAGCATGTCTGACTTGTTGATTTTCACCCCTGGAAGGCATAACGTTTATGTGTGGCAGGCGACACAAAAGGCATATTAATGCGATCTTGCAAAACTTGTCTCTCATAAACATTTTGTTTTCATTTTTCCAGCCCCCTTTAGTGCACCAGCCATGATTTGCAGTCTCCCACGTCCAACAAACGTAACACCTATAATTTGTATGTTTTGTGTCATTAATAATGCTGTAATCGGGTTTTTGTGCTGAGCTTCATTCACAGTGAAGCAAATGCCAGTCAAAGACATTAATTTGTCCATAAGTAGAAGTGTCTTTTTCAAAGCTGAAAGAAAATGTATGTAGATTTTCCTTTTATCTAAAGCTCTCCATACTAAACTAATGCAAGAAAGGCTGCTAATGATGACATGAAGGAGATTAAAAACCCACCTACTTGTTTTAATCAGCAGAGTGAGGAGCTGAGGCAGATGAGGCAAGTACAAATGGCCATTAAATTGGGGAAAAAAGTCAAACTCCTAACTTATATTTTATATCTTTGATTTTAAATGTAATTTCATTAACTAGTTGCAGCTCAATACACATTAAACATACCTTGCAATCCTTGATAAGTTGATAAATGTTAACAAATATCCCACTAACTCTATTTGATGAGCGCCCCCAGATGTTCAAACTGTGTTAAAGCAGGTGTGAGCTTTAACACATTAACGTATCATAGACTATTTATTTAGTGTCACATCTGGGCAACCACAGGCTGAAATAACTGTGATCTCTTAAGATGGGTCATTGAAATTAAATAAACCAAATGTAAAGAAGCATCTTAAACTTTGGGGAAGCTTTTTTTTTTTTGATTAGCATTTAAAGACTTTTCTGACTCAAATGAAGACTTCTGTAATTGTTGCTGGATCATTCTCTGAAGTGCAGCAAGATGTGCTCTATAGATGCAGCAATGGAAGTGCCGATGTGGCTTCACGCTAGCGGGGCCCATAGAGTTACTTGCCGAAGTTTGATTTATGAGCCGCTTTTAGTGTGCAGGACAAAGCGACGCTGGAAACCAGTGGACCAGAACCTTGGAGAGATCAGCCAAAAAAATCTTGTCCAAACCCAACAGTAATATCAGATTTCTACCAGAAAGCTAGAGAGAGAGAACGGTATGCACAGAAAGAAAACATCACAATGGGAAAAAAAAGCTGAGGTTTGGGTAAAGGAGTTGAGCAGAAGAAGTAAAGAATTTATTTTACAGATAATATTTTAGAATAATGAAAGGGGGGGAAAGAAGTCTGCTTTTTTGGGGTTTTTAAATTTGAGAGAAAAAAGAAGAATCGGCTGCAGCTGAATGTGACACTTAGATTTTAGACTTGCATGAAGGAATATAGCGTATTTTTATCAAGGCAACTGACGAATAGCTGGCAAAAGGGGAAAAAAGGAAGGAGCATTATAAAGGATGATAAGAGCAGCAATGGAAGAAGAGAACGATGAGCTGATGTGAATCAGGCAGCAGCAGAGCCCACAGTTGGATTTGAAAAATCTCAAAGTCATCTACCTCCTGGTACTTACTCTTTTCATAGACCATCAGACCTTTTTTTTATTCCTTTCCTCTTTTCCTATCCAGAGGAAGCATACATTTTAATGGCTGATTTGTGGTGGCTCAAAATGATAAAGAAGAAAAAACAGAACGATTTTACATAAAAAGACTGTGGCTGAGCCTCTCTGCTTTTTTTCTTTCTCTGGATGTTTAGTCTTGTGTCATCCATAATGCATTCGACAAAGTCCCTGTCACCAAAGCCTTACGCTGAAACAAAAGGCTGCCGAGGCAGAAGGATGGAAACAGATCCAGGAAAGGGGAAGCAAATCATCTGTGGTGTGCAGGTGGAAAAATCTTTTTAAACAAAACGCTGCTTAGATTGGTGCATCTCACATTACATCTATGAAAGTTGATTGATGTAATGTCCTAACTACTTACTAATGTTCATACACTAGCTTTAATATTCACCAAATAATATTTGTTTTTGCAAAAATTATATTTTTTAGTCTGTTGCTTGATATTTTGAAAGCTACAAGCAATTATTGTGCCTGCTTTAAAAAAATCATAGCTTTAATTGAAGTAAATCAACTGAACAGTTCTGTTAAGTGTTTGCATTGCTAAGGCAGTGTGCATGTTCTATGCTAAAAATATGGAAGTTATGGAAATAACTAAAAATAGAACATAGTTTTTCTTTTTAAAATGATTATAACCAGTTTTATAATGAAGATAAATATGTAAATACAAAGACAGTATATGTATCCTAATTGTTTGTGTATAATTGAGCACACAATTCTTCATATCCCTAGAACTTTTATTTTTTATTGTCATTTAATCATAAAGTGTGTTTTTTATAGGAAATGCAATAATCCAATGTAAGAGTGTTATTTTTTCTTTCAATACAACTGGATATGAGCATGTAATACAACATTACTAATTAATGAAATCCTAACAACAAACTACTACTTCTCAAGGACAATCTTTGAGTTTTCCTTTTGATACAAACTACAGATAAGAGTTCAGAATAAAAAATTGAGTATCAACAATATTATCAAAATAACTCAACTACAACAGCTGAGAAAAGGACTTAGAAACGAGGGCTTTTGTCCAGATAACATTATGTTACTGCTGGGATTAGCTGAGAATGTTGTCATAATATGAACATAAGTGGTTATCTGTGGAACTGGGCACAAGTTGTAAGGAAGTACTTTAATGTACAACATTTAGGATGGGTGATAGAATTAAAGTGGCCATAGATTTATTTTTTTAATCCACCTCAGCACAGATAGAAGGAATGCACAATGCATGCTGCCGATTTCTGTTATCTTTTGATTTCTGCTCTGGATTAATTTTATCCTTGGTCATTTTCACAAAATGAACCAGACTGGTGAAAATTGATAATCATGTGTTAGATGGTTACCTTTTTGTTGCTCAAATAGTCAAATATGAATAAACAGAAAACTGCTGAAAAGTATAAAGGAGGAAATTGACTGGTGCTTGCCAAAGTCTGTTGAAGCAGCTGAATTAAAGAGTTGACATGTTCCCTCTGAAAATACAGCTTCCTCTAAAACAGCTGCTTACAGTTTTGTCATGTTCATGATTCAAGACTATAGGTTGTATGAAATCATATTTTCTGATTGTATTAATCTATTTTTTTTTTCCTTCCGACAAACTAAGCAACTCGTTGGGGTATTAATATTCCATCAGTACAATACATTTACTTTAACGCTTATAATTAAATTGTAAACTACAGTATTTACTCACTCTTATTTGCTTATGTTTCTACTGTAATGGCATACAGATGTAAGTGTCTATTATAGGATGTTTTTGACATTTTAACAAGTTCTCAGAGACGAGTTATAAGGTAGAATTGCACCAGACTTTTGGACATGACTGAAAGCAACAGATGCTTCTCCAGATGTTGAGTGCAGCTGTCCCAGAATTTCTCCCTATGTGAGACATATAGTAATATATAATAAAATATGTTCTTACTTTTCCAAATTACAAATGTATTCACTTTGCCAATGATATTTCTAATATTGTAATAAAGACAAGCATGTAGTTCTTGTGACTTTATCACATATGTATTTTTTGATACAGTTGGCTACACGTTGTCTAATATCTTCCGTATGTTACTCCATATACTTTTGAATCCTGTAGTTAATTTGTTTGGCAGAGACCCACCTTATCTGGATGAGAGTTTGGCTTGTTGTGTACGACTGCATTCATTAAAGTTAAAGGCTGCCATCCAACAGCTTATTTTATGTCTGATCTGTCGAGCAAAATCAATAGGGTCTCTCTGAGTGCGACACTATTTTATTGTCAGCCAGAATCCAAATAATGAACCCCCAGGAAAACCAACATGCCATGTGGAAATACTGCCCAATGCTGTTAGATGATGTTGATCTAACAACTCTTTAGCTACCTAGAGAGGACCAGCTAAAGAGTGGGAAAATAAAGGGGAAGTAGCTAGTTTCTTGTTTGGAAAGTTGATTGAATTAAAACAAATTAATCATGTTTGTGTTCAGCTGCTCTCTGCTTATGAAAGCCAATTACTACTATCCAGTCTTGTTTTTCTAAAACATAAAGGGAACATGCTTTTCCACTAGCTATCGCAGCTTTTCCTTTGCAAACATCAGTACACCACATTAAGTCAAATTAAGTGCCCTGCCTCCTGCTGAGGTCGACATGTTTTTATCTTCATTTAAACAGATTTGAGTTGTGAACTTATTTTTTTATTCTTCTGCAACATTTTACACTTAAATGTATAATTAGCATGGCCTAAACCATGTTCATATTTAGCACAAGGCTAATTTAAAGGATTTGTTATTCATAGTGCATCAAACGACAGAAATGTTTTGTTTGCATTCTGCTTTACGAGGTGCGTTTGTTGTAGTAATGATTAGCTGATCAGAGTGCTCAGATCTCTTCACCTGCCTTTAAGATGCAGCCTGGTGTTTGTTTTTCCTTCTGCATTATTGTTTTTTTCTACTTTTTTGGCATTTTGATTGTTCAAGTATTTTAGAAACTTATTTTCTCACATACTGCAATTGGTTTGTTAAAGGAGGAGAGGAGTGCATGAATGCTTATACAAAGTGGATACTGGATCATTACACTTGAGCTTGTGCTGTTTATAGGTCTGTGTTTGTTTTATTTTGGTTCAATGCACTGTGTGGGAGGATAACTGGCATTGGTGGGAAACTCACCATGGTTAAAGGCGCTAAACTCAATCTCATTACTCAACCATCAAGCGGATGAGTCTGGATGAGCCGTCGATTTCTAATGGATGTGAAAAGGGAAAGATCAAGCATTTATATGAGGAAGAACAGCGTAAAAATTGTAGACTCGTTTTAATCATCACAGCAGAAAGTTGGCTATCAGGCTTTCTGTTCAGTTTGAAACGGTTCAGAAGGTGGATTTGGCTACATCAACATAAAAGTGGCAAGAATTTTTCTGTGAAAGTTATTTTTTTCCATTTGCAGTAGAACACTTCATTGAAGTGTGTCTCAGTTTCTGGGTGTTAAATAAGATTTAATCCAAAGAATATGCTGCTAAGATTAATTAGGCAAGCACTCATATTTATTTATTTGATACATTTTATAGCAAAAATGTTAAGCAAATAGATGTTTCTGACAATCACTGAATGCATTTTTGTTTTAATTATTATTTTTTATGCTTTCTCTAACCAAGTTGACTAAAAACCAGTTGTTTTATTTTGCTTTGTTTTGTTTCTATTATTTTATGTATTTTGTAAAAGGATAAACATCCAATAACTATTGAATAAAAGTCTTGTAGAGAAAATATTTATCTTTCCTTTTCTTCAGTCACTGAGAAGTAGTGCATTGTTTTGTCAATAATGTAATGCTTAACACTTGAGTATCCAAATATAATCAATTTCTTCATGTCAAAATCCATGGTAAACAAACTACTAAAGAGATTGTGACAGTAATTCTCCCATGTCTGCGCGTTTGTTTTCTGTAGATATATATATACAACTCTCTGTATAATCTTTTGATGCCATTAACAGCAGGAGGTTCAGCAGAAGGAAGAATGTCTCCATAAATATCATCGGTAAATGACAGGTTTTTCTGTCAGTAGCTCTGGATCAACACACTTGTCTCTGCACTATTTTTCTCTGACACTCCAGAATCACACACTGAAGCCGTCATTGCAGAGCAGAGAAACTGTAGGTACCAATTTTAACAGTGGTAGCCTTGATGCAGCTACAAAAAGTGCTGCGTACAAGTAAACTGGGAAATAAGTAACCGGGTGCAAGAAAGAAGTCACCCCAGAAAACTACAACTCCTCAAAAATAAACTTTTATAATCTGCTAAATGCTACAGTGGCATTGCAGTCTTGTTGGCAAATTTAATAGCAGATTCTCCCTTCGGTTCTTTGTGCCCCTTTGTCCCAACAACAGAAATGTGCTGACCTTCGCCAGACACAAAACAGATTAAATTGTAGAGTTGTGCACTTACCTTCCGATCTCCAATCAGTCCTCACAGTGAAATCAATTTTGTAAAGAGGTGCTTTGTTTGGGAAGGACATGTCAGTGAAATGGATTGATGTAAATTTACTGACAAGTTTCTTTGTTGCTGTTTGTGTGTGTTTGTTTATGTTCAGAGGCGGGTTTGAACAGGACGTGGAGAACGGCTACCATCAGCATCCTGATACCTGTCACGGTGAGATGGAATCCATTTAAGTGTTAATGTGCAGCAGGTTTTTGTCTGATTAGTGTTAAAGTAGTAAAAGGAGTCCTCCACTTTGGAAATCTGGTGCCTTTTATGATGATACCTCAGCATATTTCAAAGAAATTCCTCAAAATCCCAAGTATCTGTATTTGTGCATTGATCACAGTGAGTTGATCATACCAAGGCTCTGAAGTCTGAAGTTGTGTTTTATGTTTTATGAGTCTCACTGCAACTGTCCCAAACACACCAAAAGGATGTCATATTCTTTTTGGTGTGTTTTCCAGGCGCAGCTGCTTAATTTTGACTTAACTCTCCAAATGATGCTAGTATCCTTCAAACAACTGCTGCTTGCCATCTCCTTCTCATGGATGAATGGAAAACCTACAGCTTGTCATAATACACAGTATATGCCGATTCCCATACAAGGCTGCTTTACAATGGAAGTTCTTCATAGATTTTCTTTAGCTCAACTCAAGTAGCACTTAAGTTGATGTTTAAAAAGCAGTTTTGTCCACTGAACTTTGCCATCTGTGATTTTAGACTTTGTGTCAAACTGTGTTGACCATTTTGTATGTTACATTGTAACATAAACTTGCTTATAAACATGCTGTGGTATATACGTTGGAACAAAATACAGTAACTTATCATACTTTATTATAATAACTTGTATTTTTTTTCATTACAGATGTCTTGGCGACCACACGCAAGCACAACCCAGCACTAGATTCAGCTTTTGGTCAGTGGACTTATTTTTTCTATTTTTTGTTTACATGCTTCTACTGATTTAACAGATCCAGATCATCAGAGTTTTATTTAATTTTATTATTTGAATATATTTTGTTGGTTTTTATCTCTGATACTCGGATGCTATTTTTATGACCATTTTGTAAAATATGGAGTGAGACTCTCATAATTCAAGCATTATTTTCCTAAGAACTATTTTTGGAGTGATTACGTACAAAAACCTCAAAGCCAATTAAAATATTTTTTGGGCTTATTAATATTCACCTCTGCCTTACATTTAGTTTCAGAAGCTCCTTGATTTTGATTCAGGAAGCAAAGATACTTGATTCAGGAAAAGATCCTGACAAAACAGTTTTAAAAAAACAAAGCTTACACACTTTCAGAACTAATGTCAAGGCTTCCCTTTGTGTGAGACTGATTCTGAAATGTGATAACTCACTGCTTTCTTTTAAATTTGGACTTGTTTCCAGATTCTGAGATTAATTCTCAGAGCTCATATGCTCTTGGAAAAACTTCAAACCTACTTCCTCTCTATAAGTGGATGAGCTTTTTCTCTTGCATATCCAGAATGTAAGCATATTTAAAGTTAACAACAT
Organism: Xiphophorus couchianus; assembly: GCF_001444195.1. Taxonomy (NCBI): domain Eukaryota; kingdom Metazoa; phylum Chordata; class Actinopteri; order Cyprinodontiformes; family Poeciliidae; genus Xiphophorus; species Xiphophorus couchianus. The sequence continues at coordinate 4,964,648 of NC_040230.1, forward strand.
GGGAGGTTTCAGAATATTCCAGTGAGGCAGCTAAATGGCTGGAGCCTCTTCTCCTCTCTGCCAGTTTGACAGTTTAAACATTGAAGCCATTGTGTGGGGCATCACTCCTCTGATGGACCAGGAGCTCTGCTGGCCAAGCTGCCTAATGCCCTGTATCAAGAAAGATCATCATCCCTGTCACGTCCCATTACTTCTCCCGCCAGCCAGGCTGAGCAGCTCCTGGCAAAGCCGGAATGGAAAGCAAAATGCAGCGAGGCTGGCGATATCTCATGAGACTGAGTTTGGTGCCATTGGATGCTCTCACAATGCAACATTTGCCTTTATATTTACATCTAAAGCTCCCAATGCGTCATTTTTCAGGGATTTTTAAGTTTTATTTTCAAATAACATGTAATGCCTCATCCGTGCAGCTGATTAGTTTAGCCTATCGTGTTAGAGGATAACAGACATTATGGCTCAGATGAACCATGTTCATCTCTGTTTCGTTGTCTGAAAAGAGGCCTTGTTCTTGCCAAAGCCTTCGCTCTGGACCACTGCAGCCCCTCAGTAAGCCTCCCAACTGGAGGAATTGCCTCTCACTCGATAGGAAGATTTGATGAGCAACCCTACAGCTTAATCCTGCTGGGTTCTCACCACCAAGCTGCTTCACAGCACTGTTTGAAATGCTCAACATGCACCCTGATCCTCAAATGTTGTCTAATTGTTTTTGTTGTTTTGCTTTTTTTGCACTGTTTCACACAATAAGCCTTTTAAGTCTCGCCACTAAAGATCAATTATTGGCTTTTCAAGACAATGAAATGCTCCATATGTTGAACAAAGCTGTTATCACAAGGGGTTCTGTTTCCTGTAAAGAAAAAAAAACGCATACAGGATTCTTGTCTTTCTTTTATGCTTCTGCCACCTACACAATCACAGCAGGCAGAGGAGATTGTGTAAATTAACTTTCTGATCTTGTATCTCATGATACTTGGGGAAAAAATAGGACTTATAAGATTTAACTTTTCTAAAATTTAATTCTGATAGACTATAAACATGATGAGGTAGTGGCGCTGCCGGGGCCAAACACCCTGTGGTGTGAGTTTTTAATTTGCCCAGCACAGATGGTGAAGTGACGGGGCACCTCATTCAGAGTGAACACTGTCAACTGGCTCACAGCGAGGAAGAAAACAATCACTTTCCCTCCAGCCTAAGTGTCAGTGCTGCAGAATGCTAACGTTACTGCTGGCTTATTAGTACTTTAGGGCCAAGCCAAAAGCAGCATGCTGCTCACTGCAGTTTAAAGACAACAGAAAGCTTTTGGTTCTGTCAAGACGTGGAGTGTGTCATTGAAATTAATTTGGTTAATAATACAAGGCCTGTAGCAGATAATGCCCAGCATGTTTCTTGGCATATGTCTTATTCGTGTGCTTGTCTGCTCCAATGTGACAGTTGGGAATAAGCTTGGATGGTAACTCTTAAATGGATTCCTTTTATGCCGAGCTCTTCTCGTCTACGACATTACCTGGGCAACATTATCTTTCTTCTGCTGATGTGATGTCTTTCAACATGCCAGCTCTCAGAGCAGAACCAAGTCCCATCCAGCAGAGAAAAGTGTTTTGCAGTCAGTGCAAGGAAAGGCAAGATTTTATATCGGTGGGCAAGCCATGTAAAGACAGAATGGGTTAATACAATTATGTGAAAGAAGGTGGGTGGTTAAAATTGCAACATATTGTTACAGGTCAGTATCACAGAGCAACAGAGATTATTTGATTTAAAGTAGAAGTAAGCCTTATTTAAAACCATAGCTGACAAATTCTGAAAAATTCCACCAAAGTGGGTGGAGCCAAGACACACTAAGGAGCGTGGCGTGTGGATGAGCCGAGGATTTAAGAACGAGGAAAAGCGTAGCGTAATTTGACATATTGAAATATGGAGAGTGACCAGAGCGAAACTGGTAGTTTAGCCACAGATCAGTTTTTTGAAATGGAGAATTTTTCATTCCCGTTGTCACGGCAGGTTAAGGGAGGCTTTATGGAGCCCAGAAAACCTTAACCTCATCAGTCAAAGCTGCTGGTTCAAGACACTAACTCAACAAACCCGGGGCTATGCTCAATAATATGCTAAACTCACGAGTAATAAAATGCTAACTTGAAAAATACTATCGAACAATACTTGCAACTCCAAATTCCGACTCGCCACAGAGGCATGTGACAGAGTGAGGTGGCTTTATACCTGAACATCAGGCCGCAATGTACACATGATGTACACATGAACCAAGATATTGGAGAATTAAGCTAGTTTACATAAAAATGTCACCATTTCCACAGGAGCATAAGCATATTAAACTCTTATTGACCAATTTATACACCTTATCTGGATAAAAACATTGATATTGTTTAGCTACACTTTAATGCAGACATGCTATTGAAGAAATAAACAAAGAAATTGTATTTTCTGGGTGCATTTTTTTGATACTTGTGACCACATGCAATTCATCACATTACCTTGATATACAGATGCCTGGTAGACCAGAATTTGACAACATCTCACATTTCAACCATGTGATCTGAGCTTCTTTAGTGGATCGAGTGAGACAGTAAACTTTGTTCTTCTCTTCTCTTTCATTCGCAAATGTTTTGTTGCATACAAATTTAACAACCTTATTAGATATTTATATCTATAGATTACATATAAAAGCTGGGGACCATTTCCCCAGCTTTCTACATTGCAAAATGTAGAAAAATCAAAATTGGTTTATATAGAAAGTATATCTGTAAGCATAAAGGATGTATACTTGGAAAAGAAAAATCTTTCTGAGTTCCATCTGGAATATTTGCTACTACTACTCCTCTTGAGCCAACATCTAAAATGGTTTATTGGTACTCCTATCAGCTTTTGGGAAGGGACAATTTGCTTTGAATGCTGAACTGATGTCTGCAACAGCTGCTTATTATTTTACTTGAACTAGTCTGAAACTCATGCATATTCCCCGGTACTAATATTAGACCACCTGCAAGAGTGTGTCCTGTATTAAAGAAACATCTGATCATAGAGGATTTGTTCTTCGTGCATCTGCAGAGCTTTATTTGTTCGAAAATATAAAAATATCCAATGAAGGTAAGGAGAAAACTTCTGATCTGATCTCATTAACTTCTGCTCTGTGTGATCATCATGTTGCTCATCATTACAGGGTGAAGGTTTCTTTTCCACTCAGGACTCATCCTCATTTCTCTAAAGTTTATTCTCCACGCTGTGTCACATTTCACTAATCACTCGCTCTGTTGCCCTCCCTTCCTCCTCCTCCTCCCCCTTCGCTACAACCACAGGGAAGACCACACCCACAAGCGCCAGCACCACCCATCATGGGGCGGCTTTCCCAAAGGAGGCAGGTGACTCTGAAAGAGGTACAGGTCCTGATCGCCTTCCCCCTGTGGGGGAACAAGGGTCACCTGACTCAGAGCCAATCAGTGTGGAAATGGAGGGTAAGGGGGAGGGACATGCGTCCTCTTTGAACTTTGACCTGCAGGGGATTGCACTGCTGGGCCCTGATCGTCTAATTGCACACTTCTAACCAGACTAACCTAAAAAAAAGAAAACTACATAGTGATTCACTCTGGTGCAACAGTTTCCTGTTTACAGCATGTTTTCCTCCTCTGTATCAAGTGAAATATCCATGTTTTATAAACATAATATGAATTTTATAAATAATTTTTTAATGAGAGGGATGATGTTGAGTACTAGTGCCCAGAAACCAGCTCCTGTTTTGGGGCCGTTCAGGGATACAAGTGCTGGTATGCATGCTAATGAATGAAAATGTTATTCCAGGGTGAACAATCATTTCGATTAGCTCACTAACACTTAACTCTCAATCTCAGTGAATGGCAGAAAGCAATGCTAATTAACTTTTATCACCCATATACTTCATTAGTCTCAGCGTTACATGCTGAGATGCATCCCTTCCCAGCCAGCCTCACTTCCAGCTCAGTGTGTGGAAATTGAAGAGCATATTGTTCACATGCAGAGTTAAGCATGACTCCAGAGAAGCTGACCATGAGTCCAATGCACTCAAAATTTCCAAAGGGAATCTGGTGCATTTCAGTGTTTTTAACTCTCGTTCAGCAAACTTCATGATGTAAACAGTACTGTGTTGTTTCAAATGAACTCCACTAATCAAGTAGAGGAGACCTCCTTTAAATATTGCAGTAAACTGGAAAACAAAAATACAAAAAAAAAAAAAAGTTTGCTGCTATAATTTTGCTACAGAACTACCTGAAATAAAATTAAAAAATCATAAATGCCACAGACGATAACAAAGACGGTAGCCTTAATTTTGTATTTAGTTGTTGAACCTTTCCAACAATCGCTGCCAACAAGCTAGGTCTGCACTTCACTACGAGACGTCAGTATTTTCTAACAGCTGGTTTGGCCCACTTTTCCTGTACAAGCTGCTCAAGCTGTCTGAAAGATGTTGCTTCCCCTGTCCTTCTCTATTCTCTATTACGAGATAGTTATACAGAAATATACTATACTGACTTATGTTATTTTTTCTTATGCTTGGCTTAAATCTCTCCTGACTGAATCTTCTTTCTTCAGGGAGACAGGGAACCTCCAGAGCTCTGTTGTATTATCTGTACCGTAAAGGTTAAACAAGATGCTTCATAAAATCGATTACTAGAAGGCTAGAAAGAAAAAAAAAAAGAAAGCTTTTAAAAAGAAAATTCAGTAAAAGCTTCCCAACAACCTGACTCGGTTTAAGACTAAATTTGTGTCAAGATGTTGCTGCAGTCCACCATTGCAATAGTCCATTGCATTGAATAATAAAGCACCTTTGCCGATTTGAGGCCTAGCATTTGACTGCTTTGTTATATACTAAACATTATACATTTTTGGCCATAACTACTGTGACATTAGCAAGTTTTTTAACCTCAAAAAGCTTAAATTGAGAGATATAAACTTTTTTGGCCTCTTATTCCAAAGTTTACAGGTCTTATTGCTGCTGTGTGGACACAGACCATGTCACAAGACCACAAGCCTCAGCAAATAAAAGAAGCTCTCATTCACACAGACAGCCTCTGTGGCTGTAATGTTAGTTTCTAAGACCTAAATAAGAAAAGCCCGTAACAAATAAATAACCAGCAGGAATCTGAACCCAGCAGTCAGAAAACATGAGTGCAGGGAGAATGTGGGATAGGATATAGTGTATGCAGCAGTGCAATCTATTTCTGCCAGAGACTGTGACACTGGCGCTTCAATCAGGAGAGCCGGATGGCTGTGTTGATAATCAGGGAGAGGCGCTGAGCTGGAAGGAACAGCATCCATGTTCTAAGAGGGACTCCTACCTCGCTATTTTCTTGTCTGTTTTTGAACCAGATAACATTTCAACAGTGTCACACATCTCAGCTGGACAAGAGAAAAACATTCCTGAAAATAAAAGTTGCACAATACTGCAGTCAAATGTGACTAAAATGACCACTGTGGTAAAACAGAGAAACACTGCGACCCTTTTATCGTAAAAGTTGTAACATAAATTGACTTTCATAATTAGATTTTAGAATCTACTCTTAGTAATGCAAACTGTAAGCAGATTCACAGAGTGATTTGTCAATAAAATAAAAAACTATGAAGTGCAAAGTTTTGCTTATCTGTCCCTTTTTGGTTTAGGATAAACTGTGGCTGAGAAGATAAAGAGATGGTAATTGTAAAAATGGAAATGGAACAACTCTTCTCTTCAGTACATAAAAAACTTAATCCTCAGCCTGATTATGTCACTATTATTGAAAATGTCCAAATACGCACAAGACACAAATAAAAAACGAAACATCCTTAAAGATAAAAAGAGTATCAAAATAGATTAAACAAGATAACTTTATCATTGAACTCATATTTTAAGCTCTGGTGTTTTTACTATGCTTAGACTTTTCCCAAGGAGCCGTAATTCTTGAATGAAAAATGTAGTTGTTAAATTGATCATCAACCTATTAGTGGCAACCGCATTTCCAGTCTGCTAAATTCTCTCTTCACTCTTCAGAGTCAAAAACATCCTGTCATCTCTGAACTTTAAAAAATATTCACTCAAATGTGTGAACTTACTTTATGCCATTTTAACAACTTATACAACATTCAATGAACCAAGATACTAATACAGACCTCTACGTTTATTGTAAGAGTACCAGTATAAATACATGAAGCAACTTATTTGCTCAAATCCACACAGCTGCATTATGTTATGTAAAGGACTGCAAACTTAGAGGAAAGGCCAGGAACCTGCTGACTTGCGGCTATTTAGAAAAAGGCTAGAAGTCAGTTTGCAGTAGAGCTGCTTCTGACTGGGGAATACGCCCACCTGTTCACTTTGTGTGAACGCAGAAACCTACGCATTAGGACTTAAAAGTTTTAGAGCTCTCTGGTTTGGTCATTCCCTCTGTCTCCAAACCTCTATTAGGATTTAACGTTTCCCCTCCCTCCCTGTATCTTGAGTTTAGATGAGCTAGCGTCAATTAGACTGGACAAAAAAGGGATTAGCTGCTAATTTATCTAACCAGCATAGAGAGATAATGATGATGATGATGATGATGGAGACAAGTCAACCTTGTGCTTTCTGTCTCATTAAAAGAGTACAGAAGGAAAGCTGGGAGTGAACTCAGTCTGAACCTTTTCATGAGGAGAGTCTGGTTTCCTGAGGGGGGACATTGATGCCAGCCAGTCTTCTAAAGAGTTATTTATACATCTAAAGACCATGGCAACAGACACAGACTGGATCATCAGTCACTTAGCTGAGACTGTGGATCCCCTCTAACCACCCTGAAAATATCTAAAACTTCCAGTCTCATCAGGGAAAAAGGCACAAATTTGTGTGGTTTCCGATATGGTGTCTCCATTTTAAGAACCTGTGGAGCTCACATGAAAAATAAAACAGCCTACTGTGGATTGTTAGCAGTACCTTTACTTAATGTTCAGGTTGGTTTTAAGATTTATCTTATGCAAAAAATAAAAATAAATGTAACAACAAAAACAAGCTTTGATTTTGCTTTAATCATGTGTCCGTGTGCTTTAATCATGTCTCCATGAGAAATAAGCTCACAGCATTACAGGTCTTCCACCATGCTCAACAGTACCAAGCTTTTTTCTTTTTCTGTCGCTAAACCCGGCTGGGGTTTTTATTGCCAAATAGCCAGATTTTTATCTTACCACACACACAGTTTCAGCAACATTTAACAAATCACACACTTACATTTATGGTGGTAGGACAGAAAATGACATTTCCTGACATAAATGACAAACAACAGATTGAAATGTAAATGTTATTTAATGGTTATTATCAAGACTTGGTGACCTGTGTCACATCATATTCATACCCAAGGATGACGAATATTAACAAATTACTAATTAGAAGTTCCTAAAAATTATGATCAGATTTAAAAATAAATTATGGATTGAAGAAAATGCTTCAGTTAAATTTATTTTAAAAAGTTTGTATCTACTTTTGTAACATAAATAAATGAAGAAATAAAAATGAAAATTATATATTTTTTTATATATTAAAATTTATTTTAATATAGAGCTAAAAAAATGCTCACCCTAATTACCAAAAGTCCATGTTTTCAGTAGTTTTCCTTTTTGTGTCGTAGTCCCTTTAAGATGAGCTTCTAGCTCAAACTGCTCAAAGTAAAACTGAATGTTAAAATATTTAATACAGTTTTAAATCTTAGAAGCTCATGTTACATATTCTGAGCATGTTCATCTTGGTAGTTAAATGGAGATCAAATCAATTTCACCAAGCTTATCCATCCACACCGACCCACTGGCTGTCTCCTATACATGATTTATCACAAGCCAGCCCTGATGTGCAGACGTACATCTTACTCCTGAAACATCTCTGCTAATGTGAGCCACCCAAATCATTGTCCGCAGTATTATGGTGCCCATTAAAGGCCAGGCAGCACTGGAGCATTTTCCAACTGTCCAGCTCAGCCTCAGCAATTTACATTTTATTATAAATGACATCTGCAAAAGCATAACTCAAGACATGCAGTAAAAACTAACCTAAAAAGCATTGCACATATCAAGCTCTTCATTTTCCATAATCGCCACTAAAATATCTTTTTATGTCAGCTATTTAAACCCAGGTCTGAGTGTCGCTGAAGTCCGCAGGGCCCACAGTGATCAAATCAACCTCTGCAGAAGTCCTGACCCTTCGCTTTGACCCCCTTACTCTTCAATCAGTCTCACTGACCTCTGGGGAGTGTCACTCCCACTTCATCTGCCTGTTTTCCGTTTTTCTGTTTTTAGTTGGACTAACCCTTTTAAGTGTACCTGCCTCCTTTGTTGAATTGACTGTCACTGAACCTCTGCATCATCTTTTTTATAATCTGCCTCACTGAGTTTACAGCCGGTGGTTGAAACTGTGCAGCTGCTTTCTGCAAGTTTCTCCATCTCTTAAAGCTGCAGTTCACGCTGAAGCAAACACTGTACTGCAAAATTTAGATTCTTTTTTATTACTTTTCTCATTTTTGCGTGATACTTATCGGTGCTCAAGTTTAATGAGAGTGGCTTTGGCATGAACTGCCTCTTTAAGTTGGTTGGTGCAGCCGCAGTTTTTCCAGTGCCACTTTTTGCTCTTTAAATACAAATAATGACAATCAAAGTTGCACTGGAAGCAGTTTGTTTGGCCAACCACTGAATGGCTAAATAAACAGCCTATCCTTTTATTTATGGTTTCAGCTGCATGTAATAATAATATTAAAGGACTTTGCATGTGTTTCTGTTAAGTTATTGCTTTATAAATGATAATCCAAGTTTTACTGTACATTACCAAAATGTAATGGTGCACACAATCTAAAAAAAAAAAAGTTTTATCAAAGTAATGTCAGCTTAATGAAATTTAGTGTGCAGTCTGTCCATACAGTTTTCAGAGGTTTACTTTTCCTTTCAATCACTGAAAACCATAATACATTGGAGGTTGGTGTCAACGTGAATTGAATAATCAATATCTCAAATGTTGAATGAATAAAACCTGAAAGGTCTGAGATTTTTCTAATTTTGGGGATGAACAAAAATTACCAAACCCATCTGGACACTGCTTCTTTGAAAGTGATGTCCTACTTAAAGTAAAGATATGAGGCCTTGCAAAAAGATATTGACACTACTTTTGTCTAATTTTTAACATGATTGCAGACGTTAATGTATCTTTTAAAGATTGTAAGAGGTAGTTGAACCTTCATCCCAGTCAAAATTGTTTTGCAACTGCAAACTGGTTTTCTTCCAACAGTCCATTTTATTTAGCACCATTCAACAGTTTCCCAGTCCCTATTAAAGAGGCGCTTCTCCACAGCATGATGCAGTCACCACTATGCCATTAATGACAATAGGCCATAATTTCTGTAAATTTGCCAAAGTAGACAAGTTATCTGAATGGATGTAGATGATGAAAAACCAAAGACAAACCAACAACAGATATCAGATCTTTATGATGCTGTTTGTAATGTTCTCTAACAAATGTCTGCAACTTTCAACACAGCAGCTGCATTCGTAATAACATTAAATTACTCAGTAATTTGTTGCACTGAATTGTAGTCAGCGGTTTTAGAGAGAAGAGGGCTACATAAGAGATGTTCCACACTTCTCAGATTTGTATTTGTAAGACCTTTAAAATCAATTTTCCCTTTTCCTACTTTACAAGTTGGCACTAACTTGCACTGGTCTATCACTTAAATTAGCAGTAAAATACATTGAGTTTTGTGGCTGTAGGGTTACTAAATGTGAAGAAGTTGAAGAGGTGTGAATCCCTTAGCAAGGCATGCCATACATACAGAAACATTTTATTTACTATATAGTTTGGATCATCAGATCCTTTAGCATGGCTAATTTACCAGTATTTAATCAAATATGTAATGAAATATTTACTGTGTATGCATGAGCACACACCAGAATTAAATGAGGTGTTGATTACAACAATTTTTCAATCGGAATGGATGTGTTCAATTTCACCATATCACCCTTACTTGCGTTCTTATTTTTTAGAACTGCATCTAAATGGCTGATTACTGAGGTGGAATATTATGCAAATGCCTAATAACAAGTGTACATGATTGAATTTACTAAGTCAACAGCCAGAATCCTGTACAAGTGCAGCATATACACTCTGTGTAAGTGAGAGTATTTTCACACTGCCACACAGCTTTTTTCTGCATAGACTCAAGTTTGTTAAAACTTTTGCCTTTAATATGTTGCTGGAAGTTTAGCAAACTTTTTTGTTTTTTAAACTGGGGTTTAGAATAGGAAACATGCGCATTTGTTAGAATCTTCAACCTCAGGGTCTCCTTCAACAATTAGATTGTTTTTTTCCATGTGTGGGACAAATAAATCTTCAGCATTAGCAGGCGGAGGGGGAAGAAACACTTATATGCAAAGCCTGGGGCTATATTGTTTCTTTGGCTTCTCGTTGGGATGGAGTACCCATTAATGGAACAATCACTTCTCTGGTAAGCTTGCAGAAGCAGAATCTAATTAGAGCTCATTTTGGAACATCCTCACTTCAGTTGTAAAAATAGAACACAAATTGCTCTGCAGGTTTCACATCATTTAAACACACCCCTGGGACAAGACAGGAACAATCTAAGAGTTGTGTGTGAACCAGAATGTTGTCTTTTTTTCTGGGAATTTCTGGGAATCTTTACTGTGTTCAATATTCAGAACTAAGCAATATTTTAAATTCCAGTTTGATAGACATGTGAAGCTTTATTGTCCTTCAAAATGCAAAAAATGTCCCCACTATTAAGCAAGCATGACACTTCAAACTTTCCTAATTAGCTTTAATTGGTGTCACAGATGAAGGAGCTTCTGGCTGCTGTATTGTTAATGAAGTCAATTAGGGAGCTTGCAAAGACAGCAGTCATTTATTTTATCACACATTTTGGCAATTCCACTGTACTTTGTTTTTAGATTTTGTCACCTGCAGATTTCCATTTACAGAAACCTACACCAATTAGTGAAGCGTGGCACAACGTTCCACTGCTGTGGAAACCCTTCCTCTTTACATAGCCTACCGCGCAGCCTATTTTTATCGGTGTGGATGCAGCCACAGAGTGCATGTTGTCCTATGGCGCTATGGAAATTTTTGTTTTTTTTTCCTGATGGTGGATCACAGTTGCCGCAGAGCACCCGGGTTCAAACCCCAGCTGAGTGACTGTCTGTCATTCACCTCATCAAGTCTCTGCTTCTCACGCTGCCTCAGCCCTTAACCGCTTCTGCTTTTAAAACCTCCTCCTTGCCCTCCTTTGTTCTCTGTTCTTTATTTTGTCATCTTCACTATTTTTTCATTATTTTTGCTTCTGCTCCTCTGTTTCTTGGCTCTATGAGTCCGCTCACATTCGCGTCGCTCTTAAACCAAAGTTGAATTTCATCCCTTCATCTCTTCCTTCTGGCTGTTTCTCTCAAACCTTCCCTGCTTTGCTTCAACTCACGCAGCCCATCTGTCTTTTTTACCTTTTGGCAGGCTTGGATATTGCTATTTTAAACCTTCACTGAGCAGAGACCATGTTGAGTTGACACTGAAATATCATAATGATAGAGTAGAGAACTGACTCACAAGCTGTGTAAACACTGATTGAACCTTGTGAAATTAGTGTAAGAAATGGCATTGAATATGGCTTCTAGAGAAAGTGATCATTTAAGGGAATAAACAGATTTAGAAAGTTATATACAGTGGCAGTGACTTTTATGGAACTAACCTTTAAGTGCATTTATTTCGTGGGGGAAAAATACTATCGTAGCAAATAATCTTTTTTTCATAAAATAACTGTATTGGCCTGTTTCTGCAAGTCACTGGCCACAAAGCCAGTGAGGATCTATACTCATCCTTCCACCATCTTCAGTTTGCAGAATGGTGAGGAAGGTTAAAAAAAATCAATTAAAAAATACTTAATTTATTCTAAAGGGAAAATTAATGCCATCATAACTCATGTAATGCAGTATCTTCAAGGATTTGCTGTGGATGGGGATGCTTTGGGCAGGAAGGATCTCTGTTAGCAGTTTCTCTCAATTTTTATCGGTGTGGATAAAAACACAGATTTGTCTTGCAACAAATCTGAAGGGGCCTCTGACTGAAGACTGTTGCTGTATGATACTCTTATGACATGCTAACAGCTCAGTATCCAGGCAACAGATATATTTCACAGTAACAGATCCTGGATGACACCAGCAGTTGTTGGCAAGCACTGCTTATCCACCTCATTTGCTTTTGTTGCTCCTCTTTAAATCTCTGGTTTTAGAAAACCGGGCAGAGAGATGTTGGAGTCAGGGATATGATCCGTGCCTAAAAAACATGTAAAGCCCACCATTCAGAGAACTGAGGGACTTTTTACGGTCACAAGATCTCCATAATAACCACTTGATGTCAGGGGAGGCATGAAAGTTTTGTTGTTGTTGTTGTTTTGCTTTTTTTTTGTCCTAACATAACAAATATAGATGGTTGGGAGTTTGCTAAAGACTACAGTCCAGTAAGCACTTCAGTTCAGTTCAAAATGTTATTGACCCTCAGGGATATCATTGGTTTATAGCAGTGATTAATATGAGACTGAGATTGAACTTTTCAATAACACTGCAGGGGTTTTGGATATGAAAAAATAATGAATTTATTGGAAATCAATTCATATCTGCAGTTCAGCATAAGGAATGATCTGTCATACTGTGGGCCAGTTTCTCATTCAAAGGTCCTGAAAACTTCTGATTGGAATGTATGGCCATATCAACAGGTAGTAATAACCTTACCTGACATTTGTTTAAAAAAAAAAAAGTCATTTCTTGGGATGTTTCTTCTTCACTACTACACTCAGTTTAAAAGTTGGACTTTTTTCTATATGTTCCAGCATATAAAAACTGACTGCAGTGAAAGATGAATATATCTTAAACAAGGGTGCCAAAATATGTGACCAGAGCCGTATGTGTACTGGTGTGAAAACATAGGAGGCAGCTCAGAGAATGTAATGTTGGTAGATAAACATGGCTATTACTTCCATTGCGCCAGTTAGCTGCTTTCCTCGCTCTCAGGGTATTAATTTCACTGTGACTGGTGGCACCATATGTCCCACATAGCCCTTGATGGAGTCATCCAGCCTGCTCATGAAACATGTTGTGACAGGCTGTTCATAAGCTTGGGTTTTGTTTACCTCTGCTGCGTGTTTCACCCCCTCCTGTTGTGCCACTTGAGTCATAGCCTTCAACCAGGAGGAACACCTCAACAGGCCTGTAGCTACAGTTTAAGGAGGTGGTGCTGAGGTCCAGTGGGAGCAGATGACTCACAGAGCCCAGGGAGACGTCAGGGTGACTAAAGCCAGGCGCACACTGAGATGAGAGCAGACTTTCACCATCTCATGCGGTCAGCATCACCACCGGCACCCTGATCAGTTAGATCTAAGATCTTTGAAGCTCAGAGAGGCTTCAGAGCTGATTGGTTGCTATTGTAATGAGGCAAAAATCATGCAAGATTAAAATTTGATGTATTAATAGGCTTATCATCAGCATCACTCTTGATGGCACTTCACTCCTTTCAGTAGAATTATGATTTATGACTTCTTAATGTGGGGCAGTCATAGGAATACATGACCCAAGAATTCAAAACTTTTAATTAAACTTTCTGTTTAAATCATTCATTCAAAGGTGACAGTGCATGGCAACATCTTAGCTGGAAAGCACCTGATGATTAGATTTCCATCACATCTTAACACCATGCCATCAGCCAAATTAAACCCTTCTTGTCTTGCCATATTGATTATATCCAGGGTGTCAGATGCTGTTTGTTGGAAAAAATGAGATTAGATTTTATCTGTTTGTACTTTTGTGAGCTTGAGAGGGTAGTTAAAGGAGTTACATCAAGTCGAATGAGTGAAACATTCTCTGTTCAGCATCACAGATGCATGCAAATATTTGGGCACCTGTCAGACAAAATTTCACCACAATTTGGAGTAGTAAAATAAAAAGAATTGACATACAAAGTATATACAACCCACAAAATGCGGGTTCTTTTAGAAGTTCATGCAGATGCATATGGATTCAATTTTCTGTGGTGAAATGAAGTTTTGTTTTGATCTTTTTTCAATTCATACAGCTGACCATTTAAAGTAGTTTTCTATTTTACACATAGGCAACTTTCAGAAAAAGTGGTTATCTGACTCCAATAAATAAGCAGGAAGTAGTCTATGGCCTCTTTGCTTTTTTTTTCAGAGATCATAAGCAGTCATATTTCATTAACAGGCCCACTCATGCATCAAAAGCAAAGGAGATACAAACAGGGTGAAAATCAATGTCAAATTTAGCAGTACATATTTTATAATTTTCAGAAAACAGTTTGAGAAATGCAAATCTCAAACTGAATCAAGACCACACAAAAAACAACCCTAACCTCTCTACTGTAAAGATGTAAAAGTCTAGGCAAATATGGCCTTCAATGGCCGGCCATCAGCAGTAATTATGACTTTTATCCCCATAGCAAAAATCAAACATGTATTAGGAAGAGAGGAGCTCAAAACTGTATGCAGAAAAAAGATTATTAGAGCAACACTTTTGAAACTGTAAATCATAAATGTTATGCCTTGGAATGGTTTTCCAGCCAGTGGGACTAGAGCAGTTCTTTTTGAGAAGAAAGAATTGATTAATATAAAAACAATCTGGCATATATTCTACATGCAAATGTCAAAGATCTAGCAAATGAATGGGGAAAAAAGGAAGCATGACAATCAGTTAGGTTAACTTTAGTAAATTTGTGAAGAGGGTAATGATCTCTAAATCCTCTAATACTCCCTACCAGGTTACTGCAGAGGCAGAAAAGTGAGGGTGTTTACAATGATCCACAGTGTATCATTGTAAGAAAAACCGAAAGAGATCAATGGTAGAAAGAAAGTGCAAGAATTTCACAGAACCCAAAGAGTTTCACTGAAATCGTGTTTGAAAATCCTCCAAACAAGAGTTTGAAGATTCTTCGTTGGCTGAAGGACGGTGTTTAGATGCTGTGGTCTTTGCCAAAGGGACTGTTTGTGAAATCACAAATCTTATTGGCAAAACAAAATCTCTCAACCCTTGTTCTGAACCTTTTGGTTTTAGAATATTACACATTTAAGTGAAAATATGCAAGTATTTGTTTTTAATATCATGAAAAGCTCTTAATAAAATATAACTTATATCATGTATTTCATGCTCATTTATATATAATGTGAGGCTAGGACTTTGACACATTACTTTTGATTAATTACATTTTAATGCATTAAAAGTTTTAACACATTTCATTTACAAAGATTGTAAAAGCAATTTCTAGTACGCCCATAAATCTGACGATGGATGACAAAGTAGCTTCTCTTGGCCCCCAGGGGAATAATTTTTGCTTCAAAAAATTGATTTGATAGGATGTTGGAAAAACCTATTATGTGCAAGTTGTGCAAAGAGGAGTTGGTACCTTTAAACTTTTTTAATGTGTTCCATCATTAATATCAAGTTATCAGTAAGGGTAATTTTGACTAGTCCAAAATTTTCCATCCTTTTAAGTCTTTTATAAGTCAGTGTTGTCGCAGCTTAACATTTTAAATGAATTTGTATTTGATTGCTACATATCCAACAAACAAATTCATTATAATTCATAAAATTGATTTGGATAAAGACTAATTTGCTCTTCATTGGCACATTAAATCAACCAGTTTGCCAAAAACAGATATGCAATCAGATGATTAACGCTTCATTTTTTCTTACGTGTGTGTGTTCAAATAAGATTTCCAAATAAATGAGACATTTATTTAACGGAAAGTTTGTGTCACTTATTGAAACAAACATTAAAATCTAATGCAGACCAAATTATTGAACTACCCCCATCATCATCATTTTATGCATCTCATACGGTATCATTAGACTTAATTGTTTTCTGTTTTCTTCTGCAAAGCTTTCATTAACTGTATAATTTTTTTGTTTGCAACACCTGCATCCCTCCTCCCCGCCACCTGACTGCTTCTCTGCCAGCCTCCTACTGCAGACTAATCAGTTTCACAGAAACTGTCATTAAGGGTGGAAAAGAGGGCCTGACACCACAGATGGCAGCAGCCTTTTGCAAATGAGCTCTGATTATGAGAGGTGGCAGGTTTCACTCTTCTCAATCATCTCTGCCTTTCACGCCATTAGGCAAACACAGTGTGAGGGTCACAACAGCCCAACACATTTCCATGGTAGATTTACTTCATCTCAGTAGCCTTGAGATTTTAGTGCAATGCTCCACAAATGCCCCAATGACTTTAAGAAAAGTATAACAACCTCATTTTAGTCCATGTTGGCAAAGTCACCACACTTTGTGAACTATTGGACAAAGCTGTTATTTTTGGCTTGTTCATCATAACCAGGTGCTCTTGGTCCTGATCCTCGCATTGGAAATCAGTCTGTGAAAATGACATGAGGTTCCTGCTGCTGTGCTTTCATCAATATTTAAAGCTCTAACTCATCTCAGAGCTGACTCTCCAACTGAGGAGCTCTTAGCCTCTGCCAGTCTGAAGGGAAGCACTGTTCCTAGAAAAGCAGGTTGTATTGATCTGTTAACAGTTGAAGGAGAAGAGGCCAGAAGCTTAGTTCAAACACCTGTCCCATGCTGTTTCTCACATACAGAAGCCTAATTACAAATACAACCGATCTGTCCCACTTGATACCTGATATACTAAATCTTCAGAGTTTTTTTTATTTTTTTTATTGTATTTCATCTCAATCTGAAATACTCTAACTAAAATGTCTTTTTCTTAATTGTTTTTCATTTTAAAGGTGTGAGACGACCCTCAGAGCTGGACCGAACCAATCACAGTGTCCATTACACCCTTCTGATCGCTTGTGTTTTGGTGGCCTTTGTCCTTGGAGCTTTTGTCTCTGGGTTTCTCGTCTCCTGTTACTGTAACCACACAAGTCACAAGTCCAAAAAGTTATCAAAGGATCCAGAAGCCCCAATCCCACATGCTCTGTCTCTTCGGAGTCTGGCAAAGCTCAATGGTCTCCTGGACAGCCAGAGTAAAGAAGACAAGTTGGAGGTATCATCTCCAAAGATCTACAACTCCTTATTTACCAATGGTAAGGAGCATCACCCAGCAAGGAGATTTGGTCATCATGGAATGACAATGGGGGACCTGGTTCATCCTCACCATCATCACCTCCATCCTTCCTCAGAGTTATCTGGTTTGCCTACACCAGACTCAACCCCAGAACTCCCCATTAAAAGCATGAAAGCCTTTAAGAACCAGTGGGAGAAGAACCAGAACTGCAACAATGCAAAGGAACCAAAGTCTCACAACATAAGCTCCAGGCCCAGTTCAGCCCTGCTTCCCCAGCAGGTTTTCCCTTACTCCCATGGCCTCTCCAATGGACATCCAGTAGTTGGTCACCTGCATCCCGAGGAACGCAAAATCCACAATGTTGAACGTGTTTTAGCTCAGCCTTACCCCAGCTACCCTCAGAAGGTGATGGAGGTTACGTCTCTGGATGAGCTGCTCAAACACATTCATGATCCAAACGGCAGCAAGACCTCTCAGTTAATGAGTCCATCAGGCCTGATGGCCTGCGGAGGTGGTGGACAGCTCGTCTTTGCCAACCGAATTCAACCTCAGATTCCTGAGACAGAATCGGCGCCGTACTACAGCTCATCCACTCTACCACGGGACAGTCTCACCCGTCGCATGGATGTTCCTCCTGACATCCCCTCACACCATCAGTCCACTTTGGAGCGGAGGCACTCCTCCCAGCGGCACTCGCTGATTTCTGCAGCTACCAAAATGCCCAGTGCAGGTGCAGTAGGCGGCGGAGGAATGATTCCCCGCCAGCACAGCTTCAGCCAACGAAGCGGCGGACCTCACCAGCCGCCACCACTTTTGGCACGAATGAACTCTACAGGCAGCGCTTGCGAGGTTCACTATCCCCTCATCCCAAATGGGTACCTCGCACGCCAGCATAGCTATACTGGTGAACAGCACGACATTCAGCACCGAGGCGCAATCGTCCGCCGGTCATCCTCTCTCAAACCAGATGTCCCTCCAAAACCCCTGTTCATACCTGCCACATCCCCAGTTAACGAACAGGGCAAGTACAACTACTGAGAAAAAAACCTCCTGGACTAGAGGAAGTTGCTCTCATTGTGTCATCCGTGAGGAACTTCTCTTTGTTGAAATGCTCTGGGTTTGAGGTTGCAGACCCTGATCAGACAATACAACAAATTGCGTGGTAGCACGTCTCACTGTGGACAAAAGCCTCAACCAAACTTATTTCTGCTTTTTTCGTTTTGTTTTGTCCAACAAATATCTTTGTACCATATTGGTATTGTTCAGCTTCTTGCTAATTATAGAACTGCCGACCTTGGTGACGTGATGCCACCTTGTTATAATAGGCTGCCAATGTCCTCAATGTGGATTTACAATGCAACTCAGCTTTTGGACAAGTTGATGACGGACAAAACTTGACTCATCACTCATCCTGAAGACTTAAAAGCCAGAGGCTCCTGCAATGCTTCAGTTCATGCTTTTGCTTAACCTTTTTTGATGTAGTGTTTGTATCCAGTCCCCTCCCACCCCACCCTCGAATGTGTTTATATTATGCATGTGTGTGTATATACAGTATATGTGTGTTTATATCCACACTGTATATGTATACATATACATATGCAGTATTTGTAACCTGTGGTGAAAATTCAACAAATTCCCCTGAAAGTATGTTTGTCTTTGCCTTACTTGTACACTCTGTTTGGCCATAAGAAACCTTCTCGCCTAGAAATAAATGGGAGACACCAAACCTTGCAGAAACAAAATTTGACAGCTGGCTTAAGATACTTTAGCCATGCACATACAACAAAAATACATCTCCATACCTGATTCCCTTGACTTATTTCCCCTCGTTTTCTTTTATCAGCTGATGTCATGTCAAAAGTGACAAACTTGGGTCCATTAATGTTCCTAAGAATGTTTCTCTAAAATTGGTGCTTAAAAAAAGGAATATAAACAAGACTATATACTTTTGGACCTAGAAAACATGACAAACATGACACAGCGCAAAACAATGGACTCCAGTTATTCTAGGTATTAACTTTGTGGCTATTGGTTGTAAATAAAGAAATAATTACTAGCCAAATTTTAACTGTATGTGTAAATGTGTGCCTTATTTAATAATTGTGTGTTAACTGGGGTTGCGGGAGGGTTAACGCAAGGGGCTCAAATGGCTACTATGCTACAGTATATTGTAGGTGTTTGATTTTCTACCGTTGTCACTATTGTTTCTGTGAAGAGTTTCATTCCAGAATGAAAGATCCAGAATATATTCTTGTCACCTAATTGGACAAAACCTAAAGGTAGTGATACATTCTTAGTAACTGTCTTATGTTTTGCATATTTAGAGTAATATTTTTTTTACCCAAGACTTATTTTGAAAATGTGCCATTTTTAATTCGAAGATGTGTAAACAAAAGACAATATTTTTGCAGACTCATGCAGTGTTTTGGAATGAAACGGCTTCATTTTTTCCTGATTTTCCTCTCTTAAATTGTTGGACTGGAGGCTTGTTTTGGAGGAGTGTTGGGCAGAGATAATGCACAGCCTGAGACTGAAGACATTCATGTTTGACTGTCTATGTATTGGGTCATCTTTCCTGTAAGTGCCATTGCTTTAAGCGTTTGTTTTTTGTGTGTTTTCTTAAGTTTAAAAAGGTGAAGTTCAAAGTTCCACATGTAAGCTCATGAATATCAATTTCTGTGGCACATTTAGGTTTAATGTAATGTTTTATTTTCCCAAACATATTTATTCTGATTGAACGTAATAATTTTGGATTTGCCCAGTCATAGTCCTAGCAAATGTGTAGAGGGGCCTAAAAATTATGGTGATGATAAAGAGTCTTTCCAACCTCAAAGACTTTGAGCTCATCACCAAAGATAATTTACCAAAACAACACAGCAATCTTGCTGTAATCCCAATAAGGATTCAACATTCCTTTTGAGAATGTTGGAAATATCTGGTTTCAACAGTTAAGTTTAATTGTCTTCTTCATGAAAGAAAACTTCTTGGTTGAATCCAAATAATTCTGAATCTACATCTGCCAGGTGTATGAATAATTCTGAGCCATAATAGGGCAACGATAGAAGTCACAGGTATCTCATTTAGTTAAACATAAAGTTGAGGCTTTCTCATTCTGTTAAACATTTAGCATTTATTTGTGAAACAGCTGTTTTCCAATGTCCTGTTACTGTTTTTTTTATGAAAAGGAGAAAACAGAGAATGCTCCCCAGCTTCAGATTTTTGTGTCATCTTTAAAAATACAGAGAAGAATCCCACAGAAGTGCAACACTCTGTCATCCGACAAGCAGATTGTTCCTTGTTTAAACTGCTGGGAATTGTTTGGGCTACATGCTGCCAAAAGTCTTTCTTGTTTTAAGGATTTACATCAGAAAGAGTGATGCAGTTCGACTCTGCCTCTGACATATCGACCCTTCCAAACCCACCAGTGATAGACTTTTCAGAAAAGTCCCTACACTCAAGGTTGACTGAAACCATGATCAGTTCCATAAAAACCATCTGTGTGCCATTTAACACCTCAAAGATAAATGTTTTCTGACTGAGTTAAGTTTGCATATGTCAAACCAGAGAGGCAGAGTTTAATATTTGTACCAATTATTCTGTAAGATGAAAGGAAAACAGGGCTCATTTGGATATCAACAAGCACCAGTGCATTCAACATCCTTTCAGACAACATATAATAGAATAATAACATGAATTGCGGCAGCTACACTGTTGAAGTGGAACTGTTATGTTTTTTTAAAAACCTGCTGGTCATAGGTTGAATGAAAAGTGGAAGTCTCACCTCTAAAAGCTCTGTCAGTATTTGATTTTGTGTAAATACATTATCTCTGGGCGGGATCTCATTTCAGTATTATGTTTTTCTCTTTGATTTCCTGGCTATGCCTCTTGACTTCTTATAAATTTGGTTTCACAAAATACCATTATATGTCTCTTATAATAGGAATAAATAAAATGCTAAATATAACTAATCTCTTCAGTGTGAATGTGTCAAAATAATGCTTGTAAGATCCCTCTAGGTGATGACTACACAGTCTGCAATGTCACGCAACGGACCCTTTTAGTCACAGAGTATCATGTCATCTGCGCTCTAAAGGGACAATGCTCATAAGCACAACACTGGGAATCATGATTATCCTTGAAATGGTAAGTTTTGTCCTCTTGAGATTTATTCTATTCTGTCTGGATTAAACTTTTGGTAAATATAACAGAAACATTCTGCAGATGAAAGCAGAGATGACAATACCATGGCATTGAAGATGGATCCAATACATTTCCTTTCTAGCTCCAAAATAGCTTTATCAAGTTTACATTGAAGTGAAGCATTTGTCTTAGTGTTTCTTATCTTGTCATCAATGTTGAACACATTTTATCTTTGTCAAAAGCAGGGATCTCAAACTGCAGTCTTCGAGGGATGATTTCTTGCAACTTTTAGATGTGTTGCTCAAAGAAATCCAAATCAAATGGTTGGATTACCTCTTCAGGATGTCATTAACAGAGTCCTGCTAATGATCTAATTCATTCAGGTGTGCTAAAGCATTAAACAAATCTGAAAGTCGCAGGACACTGGGACTCAAAATTTGGTTCTAACACAAGCAAATGAAGCATCTTTTGTGACACATCAAGTCCAGTTATGTCTATAGAGTATGTGTTTCACTACTGACATGCCCTAGCATTGGATTGAGTGTCTGTATAAGGATGGAGAGAGTAAAATTTAGTTGTGTTCTGTTTAACGACATTGCAATTTATTTTTGATTTTGACATATCATTTGTTTCAATGCTTGATAATTGGTTAACCATCTTGTACTAAAAGCTCAGTGCTTCTATAGACAGTATGAATGTCACCCAGTGGACAAATTTGTTTCAAATGATGATATATTAACATTGTTTTATTTGATGATAGATTTTTTGGCTTTTTACAATTATTGTTCATTTTCTTCCAAATAAATATCTGATTCTTTCACAACACAGGTTTGAAAGCATGCATTTATATAAAACTGTAGACATGTCAAAATGGGAACAATAAATGGATTAACACTTTGACTTTAAAATTTTGCAATTTGTTGGATGATAAAAGTAGTTATTTCACAATTTTTGAGAGCTTCATTGTACAAGTGCTCCATTTTGATTAAACTTAAGTGCAATCTCCATTGTGACTGTATTATCTGAAAAGTTAGTGTTTAAATAGAAAGATTACAGTCAGAAAATTGCAGGAATGTTTGATGAACTGGCATTAGGAGTTTTGGTGGAGATGCACTGAGAGTGTGTACAGGTGTATCGTTCTTTACGCACCTTCTGTGCAACTACAGCTTCCAGCTATTCGTAGAAGATAGATACATTAGGCAGTAATTAGCTGGCACATTGTCAGCACAGTATAGCACCATACGGGGAATAACAATGCCTGGTGGATGGTCTACTAGCAACATTTGGCTGTGTAAACGGCTAATATTATTGAACAAATCAGTCAGTGTTAAATTTCAACAGGGTATTTTAACATTTGTTTTTTTCTGGGAGACAGATTGCATTAAATAGATAAAGGATTTATTTAATACTTCACTCCCATTCTTCCTTTTGGGAGAGCTTGTAAAACTCTTCAATTAGCATCAGCTTTACTTGGATCTTTTGGATAGTTTATTATGACAACTGTGGATTTAATGAGAAAGAAAATATATAAATTAAATTTAGATTTGAGTTAGGCAATTATCAGAATACATGCTATTTCAACTAGATAAAATGGCCTCTTTAAAATCTTTATCCTCCTGTGTAAATACTAAAACCTTTAAGACTGCATAAAAAGGGTTCCACAGGTTTGACCTCCCAATTTTAAACAAATTAACTCCTAAGATAAACTTAAAACTAACTCTGAAGGTTGTAGAACCATGTTTTAGATGATTTTTTTAATATAAGAAAATGAAGCCCTAAACCTTTTTACAGTAAAATTCCAGCTCACATGCTTACTCAGGCTGACTAATGGTGTCCCTGCAGGCGTTAAGACTCATGGTGTGATGGCAAGAAAACAACCAAGAGGTTCAGAGTCTTGTTGAAAGACTTTACTTTTGCATTGTTTCTTTTGCTATGAGGGCTGCATATGGAGGATTGTTTGCTATTATTCAAAAAAGAATCTGATTACATAAAAGTTCACTTGAATACCACCAAAAGGGATCTATGACCACAGTAGTTATGTTGCTATTTATGTGAATAAAATTGTTTTGAGTTTAAGACTAATTCTCACCTCAGGACTGCAAAGCTGCAAAAAAGGAATAACATTCAGATTTCTGATTTCTTTTTTTCTTTTTTCTTTTTTTGCAACTCCTAAACGGTTTTGATCAAACAAATGTAATAATTAGACAGAAATAAGCTGAGTAAATACAAAAAGCAGATTTGAAATGATTTAATTTGTGAATATCTTTACATCAACCCAGCCATATCCTCCATATGGAATCTGCTTTTTTTTTTACAATTGGCCTGCTTGGTTTGGATAGCATTTTTGGTTTTATCATAAATAAAATCATCAATTAGGAACTTTATTTAGGACTCTCATATTATAATATGTTTGATCTGAAACATAAAAGTGTAACAAGAAATCAAAAGAGAAGAAATGTTTGAGGGGACACGTGCTTTTTTTCATAGCACAGTAGATGATTTAAAAGTCTGTTTTAAAAGCATTTTACCAGAAGCAGCCTAACTGAGGAAACAGATGAGAAATACATTACAGCACAGACTATGTTTGACACATTTGATCTCTGTCACTTTCTGTTTATTGCTGAATTCTTTGCCGGTGTGAAAGCAGGTTTTTTGCTTGCTAAAGTGTCAGTGAAGAGCACTCCACTGTTGCTGCAGCTGAGATGTTCCCGGATAAGCCTGTGTCTTTGTGTGAGTAAAACGATGTGTTCCAGTGAAAGGATTGACCTTTCAGCTGAAACAGTCCTCCTAATGAGGTGATATTGATCCGTTTATGCAATTATACTCCCTGGAGTCTATTAGATAATCATCTCTCTGTTTGTGTGAGTTCCTGGCTGTGTCCTGGTGAAATGACTTATGTTGGTTAAAATAAAGACAGAAACCACCCTGGATGATGGATGATCATTATCTATGGTGTATTTATTGGGTTCCAACAGACCACATGTCGATCTCCCATGGCATCTGGGAAATTAGAATTTTTTCAACCTGTTTCCATATTTCTAGTCAGAAAACTGGTGGGGAAGTCACTCCACTGGAGCAACTGATTTAAACATACCAAAAAGCCTTTTTTCTTTCTTTAAAACCATTAGCATATCAACATCTTATATGTTTGACATATGTGCCACTACTCTGAATGTTGCAAACTATTTTATTCTAGGCCATGCAACCATAGTCTCTTTGCATTTATGTAGATTCAGTGTTCTTGTTTTGCTGAATGTTTGGAGTGGTAGAAACAGCAGGGGAGTTTGACCTATTTTCTCAATATTTCAGCTAACAATTATTTGAAAGAGCTCTTAAAATATGTATTGCTTATTGAACTCTCAGCACAAATGCTTGATGTAATTATTTAGTATGAAAAAAGAAAGCACTGCTCTGGATGTTGCCTCTCCAAAAGGTTTGTTCCTTGTTTTACATGATGACATTTTGGAATTAGTCACAAAGATGAATGTGAGAACTGTGAAAGACCAAAGAAATCCAAGAGCAACATCACAGGTAAAGTAAAGCAGACTAACATTTCCCTTACCTATGTTGGAACAGCAGTTTAAAATCTGAGAGGAAACGTATGGATAAGCTCATCAGGAAGGCCAGCTTTGTCATAGGATGCCCGCTCGATCTAGTACAGGTGGTGGGAAACATTAGCAACTTTAGCAGAAATATCGCTGATAGATTTTTGTATCCTAGATGAACAAACAGAAGATATGACAGGTCCTTCTTTCCAGCATTTGTTGCAACTCTAATGGGTCCCAACAAACCCAATAAGACACTTAAATTCCTGTTATTCTTCTCACATATTTACATGTTATTACAAGTTAAGAACTATTGATTTAATCTATTGTATACTAAGCCTTTGAGTCATTGGTTTGACTGTAAATAGAGAGAAGCTTAGGCTAGCACTTATTTTCTTGTTGCTTGTTCTCTGACTCTTGAAGATCAACACTTTTGTTTTCTTATGGTTGATTTAGTTAAAAACAGAATTTAATGCAGTATTGTATTACCACACTAATGATCTACCACAGTAAACTACTGAATTAAAATAAAATCTGCAGTGATACATTATTGCATTAAAAAAATACATTTTCATGTTTTTTCCTAACATCCTTAATGGGACACTAATCTCTGCTCAGAACAATACATAGAATAAAACATAGTTAAAAAATTTTCTAGCTGTGAGAAATGCAAAAACAGAAGTGTATGCAGATAGAAATGAGACAAAAAGTATTGTGATGACTGTTAAAACTAAAATATGTGCAGCTGTTATATTATTAGAGTTAAATAACAAATGTACTCAAATGGAGCACAATCTGACAAGAAGAAAACTGCTTCTCATCTGGCAGTTTTCAATTAATTGTTATGTAGAAAAATATATTGTTTGTTTGATATTGCTCTTATGAAGAATTTTCAAATCTTAATTGTGATGTCTTGTGTTCTCAGGAGCATCTAACATTGTGGTCTAAAAGCAGAAATCCAGCCTCTCTGTAGCCTGGAGCAGCATCCATATCACTCATTTCCTCTCAAAATTGTACATGTTTAAAGCGGTGAGTTTGTTTCTGTGTTCTCTTGTTGTCAACTCACCCTGTAGACCTCCAGGGAAATATGTTGATCTCTAATCCAGTTACCGGATGTGACTGCCTCTGCACTTCAGCAGCAAAAGAAAAGAACACAAAAAAACAGAAAAACTATATGAAAAAACAGCCGTGTGATTGATGGGGAAAAAACTATTTTCATTAACAGTGCATGCACGGTCGCTTTCCTTCTCAAATCTGTCTGACCGGTGATTCGTTGGATTTCTAAATGGGTTTTTGTTTTGTCAGCTATTCCATCGTGACCCTTCACACCTTCCCTGCAACCCTCTGGCATCCCTCCCCCCGAAAATATTATTTTGCACCAATAATGACTTTGAATTCCCCATGTCTGCGTTTTGACAGCAGCTCCCTGACAGCTGGCATCACAATTCATTATGTCTCTGCCGGAAGAGGCTTCAAAAGGCCACAGAGAGGCTCTCACCATGTCAGTGTCTGTGATTATTTCACCGGCATTGACAGGTTACCAGTGTGTTCTTTTTTTATATATATTTTTTCTTCTGCAGAAAAGCAGACAGATGTTTGCAGAACATGAATTCTGGTTTCAGGACACGCGTAGGCTTCCTTGTTCCCTACTTGAAGTCACGCTCCTGCTCTGCATCAGCATTGCATGAGTTTTTCCAAGATCCCTCCCTTACGTTTTCTCATTCATCACTGTCACCAGCTTCTAAAGAAGGAAAAATATATTGCAATGTCTTGTGCAATGAAGTAAACAGCGATGCAAAAATCGCACCAAGCCAGTAAAGAAGTTCTGGTGAGTCATTTTAAATAGCACCAGTTCAATTAAAGATTTCTCCCTATGATATGAAGTTTGATTTTAACTTGTGCATTATTAAAAGTGTAATATGAAAGACAAACAAATATGAAAAAATAACAATAAGTCTAGAGTGTACACTGTTGGATTGTGGGAGGAAGCTGATGAGAGAACTTGTGCATTTTTGGGCAGAACAGGTAAACCCCGTGTAGAAAGTGAACCCACAACCTTCTTGTGGCAGGGCAACAGTGATAAAGCAAAGCTAGGCTAAAAGCAACGCAAGAGTAACAGTTAACATGTTTGTGGTAGGAGTCTAAGCCATTGTTTCTAACAACCTCTAGATACTGAGTTTATGAGTCTTGTGAAAACATTAAGACTCTATAAAGGCCTGTGTGTTTTCTAACATCATTGGACATAGGAATATTTATTTCCTATTGTAGCAATACTGGAGAGTTCGAGGTATTAAATGTAACCGTTTAAACTGAAATACCTTGTTATATGTTCTTTAAAATTAAGAATAAATTAGGACATACCCACATTTATTGAACCGTAAAATGGCTAATATCACACACAAGGATTGCATGATTTTAAACATACTCTCTCTCTCTATATATATATATCTATATATATATAGATATATATATATATATATATATATATATATACATATAGACATCTATATCCATATATATATCTATAGATATACATATGGATATAGATGTCTATAGATATACATATGGATATAGATGTCTATAGATATATAGACATCTATATATCTATCTATAGAGATCTATATCCATATATATATGGATATAGATGTCGATATCGATATCTATAGATATCTACTGTATATATCTATACATATATACTGTATATATATCTTTATATACTTGGTAAGTCATTACTTTTTTAAGGAGCTTTGATCCTTCAAATCTCAAACATTTGTAATTATGATCCTTTTACTCTTCAAGAAAGAGTTCAAAAAAGCCATTATTGAAAGAAAGCCAAAAAGATTCTTTTAACAGTTGCCACAAGCCAAGTTGGGTCACAGCAAAGATGTGTACAACAGTACTCCAGTCAGATGAGACTAAAATCATGCTGTTAGCATCATGCTGTGGGGGTCGCTTTTTTCGTCAGGCTCATGTTCTGAGATGGCGTGAAGATGGGTGGCTCTGAACACAAAGCAGTTTTGGAAGAACACATGTTACAGGACACAAAACACTTGAACCTGGTTTGGTTGCTGTCCAGTAAGACAGTAGCCTTGAACACAGAGCCAAAGCTACAGAGCAATTTGTTTGTTCAAAGCATTTCCATTCATTAGAATGGTCCAAAGTCCAGAAAATCTAAATAAAATTCTGTTGCAAGACTTGAAAGATGATGTTCACGAAAACTCTCCATCCAATCTGGCTGAGTTTGAAGTATTTTGTAAAGACAAAATAGGAATAATCTCATTCTATGCAATATTGGTAGAAGCCTGGGGGTTTAGTTGCAGGTATTTCTGCTAATACTGTCACAGGCAATGCATGTGCACTTTTGGATTAATTCCTGAAAAAAAAGTTAAACAACCTTTTTCCTTCTTAGAAATTAATGTCATACAATGTATGTTCCACAAATGAAATTAATTGCATTTGTGGTTAGTATGCAATAGCTCAATGCATAGATGGTGAATATGATAGCATGTATCAGTGCAGCTGCTCAGGTTAGTTAGGTGAAGAGTTATTCATTCTTTTCATCATAACAGATGGAACCAAACTAAAAGGTCATTTTTTGTTGCGCAGCAGCACTGACAGCCCAGATGAGTCTACTGTCTTGATGTCAAAGGCACTAAAGAATTAAAAATTTATTAAGAATTTGTAAAAGTCCTAATGAAAAATAGACTGAAGGTTTGGATTTTTGTTCATTAAGTACAAATACTTCTACTTGCGGTGAAGAAATTCTGTTAAAAGAAAAAAACATCCACTGCTTATGGATGTTTAAAATTCTAGCCCTGAACTTTGCTTCTGCTCAGTGTCCTCTGTTTGTTTGTTTTTACCGATATACTGATATCGTTCCAATTAGGCTATTTTCCAGAGTTTAAAGTGAAAAGCGTCAATTCAGTGGATTCACGTCTTTCAATTAGAGAAGCAGCTGCTGTCAAAGTTGAGTAAAATCCGTGCTTTCAGGTTCATCCAATAATAGCGCTTTTAATTAGGCTGCATTTGCACCAAGAACTTTTTTCTTTACCTTACTGATATATATAATTTATATGAAAATTTGTTATTTTAAACCTTTCATCACAGTATACAACAGTTATTTTTATTACTGTTATGCAGCTTTGTTCGCTATGGAGATTTCTAAGTTATCTCCTGGGGAATTCTTTCAAGATGTTTTGTAAATGTTTTCTGATTAGCAAATGCTAACTGAATAACTGAATATATGAGAGCTTGACATATAAACCTTAAATTTGAACCATTTAACTCAATTCAAGAGAATTTTCAATTGCATTTCCCTGATGATGTTTTAACAATCTATTTGTTTTGATGAGCTCCAATTGTTAAGATTCAGTCCTTTTGTTTTATTCTATACCTCAGTTGCAATGAGCCTCTTCAGTGAAGCAACTTAAAGTGATTCTTTAGTATTTATTTTTTTTAAATAAAAAAACTGTAGTGTATGGCAAGGTCATCATTCCAAGATTAGGGTCACCACACTGAATATATTCTCCGGACCCAGAAGGGAATAGAGTGAGCCGAGTTTAACCACCAAGTCGCCACATTTATACAACTCTTTAAATGTTTCCAGATTCCCCTTTTAGGTGTAATTCTCATTCTGCAATGCTGAAGCAGTGAACTCTGTAACATTGAACCTGGTCAACTTCAGACAAGATTTAGGAAACTGATGTGAATACAAAAGTTGCTCTCTAACTAAGTTGTAAAAAAGTTTGGTTTTTTTCCCCCTTTTTCTTTTGACAGACTCAAGGCAAACATGTATGAGCGTTTCTCCCAGTTGTGTGCTGAACTCCAATAATTCAGGCATTTTTTTAACAGCAAGTTTCATGAAGTCATTTTTCTTGTTTTGTCCAGAAGTGGTTTTTAGAAGGTTCTATCTAGGCTGATTTCTGATGCTGGTCTCTTTTTATATGTCTGGGGAAAAAGCAACAAGATGTGGACAGCTCTAATCATCGTCTGAAGCTGTAAAAAGTCTCTTTAAAGCCTGAATGTGTCCACAGACGGTACAGAACACGTACCTCAAAGATAAACAGTTTCAGCTCTTTTGATAGCCTCAGTAAGTGGACACAAAATGCCAATGGTTACACTCTGAAACACTCTAAAGATGCATTAATGTTAAAATGGAAATAAAAGCAAACAAAACTGCTTACACTGTTGACATTCGAAGCATAGAGGAAGCTTAGTTAAGACAAAAGTCAGCAGCTCCCCCCCTCTCCTGCTAAAACTCCAAGCTCTCACTCCACTGTGTCCCATTTGAACTCTAAGCCTGTGTTGGCAGCCCGCCCGGGGCTTTGGGAAGGACTTGTGGGCTGCAAACCGCGGCACATTTGGAGGCTTTTAAATGTCCCATAAACACTGAAGAAGAAACACATGGAGCTCCAGAACACATACTGTTAAGATGTCTATCCACTACTTCCCCTTACTCAGCCAAACGCTTACTCTTTTTCCCCGAAAAAGGCTTCAGTGAAAATGATTGCATTTTTCAATCTGATGTACCTCTGCTGGTTTTTCTTATAAGCACTTCCATGAAAAAAAGCCTTTTATGCTCAGGCGAATGAGAGGAGAAATTATAGCTTTCATACGGACTCTTGGCTGCCAGGAACATCACACGGCTTAGTGCATCACAAAGAATCCTTCCTAACTGATCAAATAGGACACACCAAGCGGATAACAAAAAACCTTTTGGATACTGTGGGGCAGGAGTCTCAGAAAGAGCTTATTTTTCCATGTTAGTTCACACATTGTCATTTGTCTCACTGAAAACGTGGCTCAGCTCTGACTTGGAAGGGCTTACATCTCAGTTCAGAGCTCTGTGCCATGTACTGTATCTTACCTCAGCCTAGCAGTTGGTGATTGCAATTTCACAAACATTGGGTTTACAGTCTCCTTTTCTGAACATTTAGAGGTTCTCGAGGCTGGCTCGGACAGGGGGAAAAAAGAATTCAATGCTCTTGTGCTGCCTAGAAATTGAGGCCTGATTTTATTGGGTTCGTTTGTTTTTTTTTCATGCTCAGTTTTGTGAATTTTGACGATATTTTAGTTATGGTTCTTGCTGGTCTCACCTCAGAGACAATCACCATCTTTACTTACTGATATCTAAATGAAGCTGCTGTTCTTTTGGTCACATCCAAAGGTTCTGTATTAGACATAAATTCAACTTGGTCTACTTATTTCCCATGATTAGAATTTCAGACAATCGCAAAAGAATGGTAATTAATGTAGTCAAGATCAAAATGTGGCATTAATAATTAGATCTAATTTCTAATTATTAGATAAGGCTAAGGAAACATATAGACAGAAATCTAACAATTGACAACAAAGGAATTGTCAATTTTATTCTGCAACTTCTACTATTAGTACAGGCCAAAAGGGGAAGTTTTTTCATTAGGGGTTTGAGTATTAACAACATTAAGGTAATTAAGAATATTTCTAAAGGTTTTAGTCCATCAGGAGTTTAAAGAAAGGGGTCCAATGGACTTCTAAGTTCTACTAATACTTAACATGCATGAAGCAGGATAATTCTCCACACTGCGAAGTGCATTCACTTTGAGGCCACATTGTAGTCAAGGTGAAAATTCATTGGATGTTGATCAGGTGCCCCAAAGCTCTGACACAGGAGGATGCTGTTCATTCTGCTCTTGTCTGACCAGAAACTAGCTGGTCTCCTCCTAAAGCTCCATTCTGCTCTTTGCATCTAAACATCTCATCACAATTTCATTTCTGCTGCTGTTTCTATTCCTTTCTGCTCATCCATTATTGTAGCTAATGGCACTACAGCTTTGCACAAAAAACAACCTCTATCTTTGTGTTGCTCAGATAACTCATATTCAGTTGCAGTTATGCTTTCTGAACAAAAGCCTCAATGCAAGTTTAAGCTTGGGTCGCAAATATAAAAAAGATTAGTCCCTTCATGTGCAAAGCTGGTGGAAACATACTTCAAAGATTGGCAACAATAAGTGTTTCTGAAATATTCAGTCAGGGGTTCTCAGGTTTTTATTTTGTAAAATATTTTGAAAATAATATCTCCTTTCTTTCACCTCACTATGACGTTCTTCTTTGTTTTGAACTATCCTATAAAAACCTCAATAAATTACACAATTTTATGGATGTAAACTGTGTAAGATCCAAGGGGTTTAAATACTCTTCCAAAATGC
The DNA here is from genome assembly GCF_001444195.1 of Xiphophorus couchianus. NCBI lineage: Eukaryota > Metazoa > Chordata > Actinopteri > Cyprinodontiformes > Poeciliidae > Xiphophorus > Xiphophorus couchianus. The sequence goes on from NC_040230.1 coordinate 4,996,562, forward strand.
TGCATTTAACTGTTCCATTTTAACCTGCAGAACCCAAAGTGAAGTGATACTTTCTGTGTATCAGCTTCTATTTGCCAAAACAAGTGCTGCAGCCAGTTGGGAGGTGTCTGGAATGCCTGACATGCCTGGCGTCCATGGCCTGGTGCAGAGCCCACCCCCAACGCTACAGTAGTGTGTCTGTATCAGTGCAACCAGTTCAATCCAGTACAGTCTGGCTAGACAAGTCAGGACCCAGCAGTTCTAACATTTTCACCCGGAGACACCGACCCACCTGTGCTTGTCCGTTTCACCCAGGATCTGATTTCACATGAAGGCTCATCTTGTACTCACTTTTTCTGCCTGGCATAACTTGCTCTCGCTGCTCCTGTCAGCAAGATATTCCATATTTTACTCCACCTTACCTCTCCGCCAGCACTCCCCTGCAGGTCTGGACTCATTCGTTGTTCCAGCAAAGCCAACTGGAAATTCTGTACACCGTCTTCCGGAACACAGCTCCTCTATCCAGAACATGTTTTCCATATTCAGGTTGGAGAAAACAGAGCAAACTTAACCTCTTAGCTGGCATGACGACACCAATGTCCTCATGGCTTAAAGTCAGAATTTTGAGAAAAAAAACCTGAATTCTTCTTTTTTCCAGGGCTCTAATCATCTCCCGTAAAGAAAAAGTATTTCTCCTCTTACAAAAGTCTTTTGCTTTTTTTCATTGGTATAAACCATCAAACTGATTTTAACATTTAGAGAATCTAAGTAATGTTTTTTTTGTTTTAAAGGTATTACTCATTGAGGGAGAAAGGCTATCCAAATCATCCTGGGTATGTGTGAAAACATTATTTCTCCCCTGGTCAAATCATGAATTAACTGACATCAACCAGACCTGGTCAGTGTGACACCTGTAGACTACTTAAGTTGAACCTGCCTGACTGCATGAACTGGGCTAAAAGATCCCAAAATGCAACACAGAATGTCCCTTATTTGAAGAAAGTCAAGAACACATGAGAAGCAGCTGCTGATTTTATCAGCCTGGAAAGAGTCACACAGTCATTTGGGACTCTAGCAAACCAATTAAACATTGTCCACACATGGAGAAAACATTAAACAGTAGTGAGCCTTCCAAGGAATGGTGGCCAACATTACTTCAATAGCACAACAATAGCTCATCCAGAAAGTCATAAAAGAGCCCGGAACAACAATTATATCCGCTTAGACCTCAACTGAGTTTAGATCATTGTTAAACAACAAATTCTATCAACTGAAGAGTTCCAAATTGAAACCATTATTGACTAAAATAAGTCTAAGATCCATTTCAAATTAGTCAAATAACGTCTTGAAAATCCTTAAAATGTTTTTGAAAATATTCTGTGGACTGAGACAAAAGTGCTACATTTTGAAAAGTGTGTCCACTTGCATCTGGTGTAAAATGAAAATAGCTTTTCAGAAAAAGAGCTTGCTTTCTACCAGAAAATCCTGAAAGAGAATCTCCGGCTTTCCGTTTGTGACCATAAACTGAAACACACTTTGGTTATACAGCAGCACAATGAACCAAAGCACACAAGCAAATCCAGGTCTGATTAATTCAAAGAGAAAGCAAAAAATAAATAAATAAATTTTAAGTGGCCTAATTAAGGTCTTGAATTAAATCAGATTGAGATGCTGTGGCATGACCATAAACATACTATTCATTCATAAAACCTCTCCTATGTGGCCGAATTACTATAATTTTGCAAAGAGTGAGCCAAAATCCCTCCACTGCTATGTACAAGACTTGTTGCCATTTATTGCAGATGCTTGATAACAGTTGTTTCTTCCAAAAGTGGAAGAAACAGTTTTTAAGTTTAGAGGTGAGCTATTTTTCACACCGGACTGGGTTGGTTTGAACAGCATTTTTACTTTAAAATACATGTAATCATCAGTTGAAATCTGCACTAAGTAAGTGAGGTTATGTTTGTCTGCTATACTTTTTGCTGAACTGAATACAGAAGACGTCTGTAAGGCAGCAAATGCATTTCCACAGCGTTGTATTTCAAAGCTACTTCTTAGAGTGCAAACAAGTCCTTACTGTGGTGTGTGCCTTTTCAGTGTACCATGATATTTAGCTTTCAAAGTTTGCTGTAAAGGTGCAGGGAAGCCCTTAAAAGTGTATTCTCGCATCGCCTCCCCTGGCAAACTGAAAGCTCTTCTGTTTCCTTCTCTGTGGGTACAGCAGCCAGAATCAATAACCAGACACTGATACTGGCGCATTAGATTTCCTCAGCTGGAAATCTCAGCCTGTTTATGCCGAGTTATAAACAGATTTTACTCATGTGGCTGTAGTTTGGATTTGGAAAAATGCTGCGAATATTTAGAGAGAAAAACATTATGGTAGGCAGAAATTTTCAGTGATTCTTGGTACCATAAACCACCAGGGTTAAGATACCAATATTCAAATTCATACAAAAAAATACAGAAAAGACTCACTTACCTTGATAAAAACACAACATCTAATCTCTCAACTGTCAGCTGTCAGCTACAGCGTTGAATAGCATAGTTTACTAGTTGTGGAGATATGTGTTGCAGTAAACCTGTTCAAAACAGCACAGCCAATGTGAGCCTTATTTACCCTATACCTGTATGCAATTGTTTGAATGTATGCATTTTCCAACACATTAAACTAATATTTCTGATGTGTAAAGAGTGGTTTCATTGTTTTCTGTACGTTTAATGAGAAGTTGATTCTTTTGAAGAGAAGTTTTGTTTAAAAGTCATGTAGAGTTGTTTTCAAAGAAATCGCTGTTCAACATCACAGTCCAGATCAGTTGTTATTTTTTGTCAATGTTTTTCCTACATCACAATAGCATTAATAATGTAATAGAAAACAATCAAAGTCGTGGCACACATACTACTAATTATGTGTAATTGATTCATTAATTGAAAAGGCATCAATTGAAAATGATTCCTTTTTTGTCCAATGTTATTCCTTCATCAAAAACATACCTGTGGTGTTGTTTTGATTCTTTCATGCATGTTTGGGAAATCTTTGAATCTCCCATGGCAAACATTCAGCTATGCAAAACATCTGGGTGGGTTGAGCTGTGCCCTCGAAGACAAAGCTCCTCCTCTGAGGTGGAGTTTCCAAGCTTCTGAGCTTCTGCCTCACAGAGTTGCCCTCCCACATGACTCCCCTACTCAGCTCCTGCAAACTAGCCAGCAGCAATTAGCAAACATCTGGTTGAACTTTGCATCAGCTGAGCTCATTATACAAGCTAATTCTCAGTGCAAAACTAGTAAAAACATTGTTAATGGGTTAAAAAAGGATTGATGTTGTAATGAGTTCTTGAAGTTTCAGAAAGAGCAGGAAATTTTAAAGCGATAGAGGCCCAATAGATAGAGGTGTTAAATCACAAAGTTAAATTTAATTTAAGTCATCGTTGATCCATCTAGCATTTTTGTAACAACTGAAGGAAACATAGTTACAAGATTGTACTATTAAATCATAATACAGCCCATTTAAAAAGAGTACAAAATATACATATTTGTGCATAAAAAACAACAGACTCCACAAAGTAAAAAAAATGAACATAACAGGAATGTTATTTGAAATTTTAAAAAAGTATAAAGAAAAGAGGAAAACATGCAGCAAAGGTTTTGTGGTCAGGAGTCAAACCCAGGACAGCTGCGTTGAGGACCACCGTTTCTACGTGTGGGGTGCCCGCTCCACCACTATAACTGCTACAACAAGCTTAATAAATGGGAATAATCTAGAACTAGGTTACTAGAACTACCAAACCATTCAATCTAACAATGTGTCTGACAAATAGACATGTAGCTACCCTGTTTTCACAAAAGTAGGTGTTTTACTTTATATGACCTAATTTAAAAATCCTGGCCAATTTAGTTGAATTGAATTTTTGGAACAACAGGAGAAAAGAAACCAGTCAGCATCATATTTTGGTGGTTAATGACTTCCCTCCAGTATCTGCTGAGGTTGCAGAGATGATTCGCTAAAATTTGCTGTAACAGTTGGTGCTTTTATTACCCTGAACTGCACTCCCGTGGCAAGATAATTTATCCATTGGTGGTCATATTGTTTTAGCTCAACATCGTAGTTTCCAAATAACATAAACACTGAACATTTCACATATTTAAACACACAATCAATACTTCAAAAATTGTAGCCATAGGCGTATAAATAATAAGATTGATTTGTTTTCCTTTCTGATCCTTTTTCCCCACAACATTATAAAGACAACCCTGACCTTAAAGCTGCTATAATATAGTTCTTTAGCATCAGTAAGTAACTCCCTGGGGCCAAGCTGGCAGACACTCAGACTTGATGTAACATTTTAAGTCATTGTGCTTTGTTTTACTTTATATTTACTCATCATTCACCATGCTGGAATTCTGGCACCTACAAAGCTCTTTGATTTTCAACAGCTATGTGTTTGTGTTGAAAATTGAGCTTCAACAAAATAGTTGTCTTTGTTAAGAAGAACCTTGTGGGCAAGCCTGAGTAATTAATCAAACTCTATTTGTTGAAAATGTTTGCTTTGAAGTGATTTTGTGTGTTCACCGAAGATAAATTATCAATAAATGCAGAACCCCACTAAGTACAGCCAAAATTTTGTTTAATCCCAGGTTCTCTCCAAATGAAACAACTTTCCACTGTGTGCCAATTCTAAATCAAGAAAATGTGGAAAAAAAGTTCAATTTAGGTTATGTTTACAAAACATCAATTATCCACAATTAGTGACTCTCTTGGAAAGTCATAATGCAGCCAATGTGGAATGAGAAACCACATTAACTGGTATGTCTTTTGGTACAAATGAGACTTCCTCTATAAGATTTTACAAGGTTGGAACAAACAGAGGGAGAGAAAATTATCTTTGCTTTGAAGATCCTTTTTGTTCAATCTCTCTAGATTTTAAAGGGGCGTGTTTCATGCTCTTTCTTTTCAACTTACTTAATGCATAGGTTTGTGTATTGAGATGGTTAAAGAACAAGGCTGATCTACGTCTGGTGAATGTGTTGATTTGGCCATTTGTTTTATACTTTATTCTCAATAGTGGCCATGAGGAGCTTTTCTATTTATAAATAATTTGTTTCATGCTAAGACTCATCTGTTTTGGTGTTTTTCGGAGCAAAAAGCCCTATCCCACTCCATCCATTCAAGATATTGCTGTTGTTATCTTAGCTTTTGAAGGAAAACTTGATATCCCTCTCATGAACAACATTTTCTGGCTCATTCTGAGAAATTACAAGGTGTTCCCAGGCCAGAAAAATAATCTAGTCATTCCAGTGGGTTCTTGGTCTGCTTCAGGGGTATGTATCTGTGGGTCTGCACAGACACCTTCAAACAGAACCATCCTGATCCCATTAGAATACTTCAGTCAATAAACTCTTCAACTAGGCTGGAAACATTCAACTAATCTACTAAGTAAAGGAAAAGAACAATGAGAAATCTAATAAACTCACAAATATAAAGAACAATAATAGTAAAAAATGTACAGGTTAATAAATTAGCGATAAAGCTGAGGGGGGAAAAAGCTGCTGGAAGGTTTGCTAACAACCATTCCACAATGTATAGATGAAGGGAAAATGAAGCATTCATAGGCAATTGAGTTTTAATATGTCATAGTCAGCCATCACAGTAATCATTTAAGGGGGTTAGGGACTGTTAAGATGGTAGCCTGGGAAAAAGCAGCTCCTTGTTCTACATTTGATTCCATACCCTCATAAAGAGGACATGGTGGTGTGAGATTGCATCTGTGTTATGAGCAAAACTTCAACGTTGGCAGCTAGGATAAACAACAACCCTCTCACCCATCTTTAAAGAAGAGCCATCTTTTTGTGTAGGATCAATACTCAGATTTGTTCTGCAGAAGCTCAAACTCCCAGATTCAGGTAGCTAGTTTTCCTTTTGGTTCTTATGGTTACCAGAGACAGCAACTAACTTGGGGTCCAAGGTTCTCCTTAAAAGATATAGCTTTTTACTCTGACAGCAAGAGCAAAACAAGCATGGTTGCCAGGTAAGAGAAAGAAAGCTTCTTTGTGCAGGCCATTATTCTTCTAGAACAGGGTTCTGTAACCTTTACAATCTTAGGAACCATGTGAAGTACTGCTTACTTATAAAATGTTAGAAGGTAGAGTTTTAAAACAACAAACCTGTGATTTATTTTTTCCATTTATTAGAATGGAAAAATGTTTTGATAGGGATTCTTTTCTTTCTTTTGCTGGGACCATTTTCGAGTGTTATTCTCATGACAGTGTAAAAATACGCCATTGCTGAATAAAAAGTACTTCACAACTCCACATTTTCTATACATTTTTACATCAAAGGAGATTCAACCACGCAAGCTAACAACAGTCTGTTTGAACTGCTTCAGATCTACTATTTTCACTGACAACAAAGAGTCACATTGAAGGGTGCATCAAATAGCTGGGGTGATAAAATAGTTGTACTCTAAAGACTATATAACAGCTTTGCTTAAAGTGAGAATATTTTTGTAATAAAATGACCCAAAATCAAGGCTTTGTGGGTATGAGGAGTGTGTTAGTGTGTTATATCCATTCATCCCTCATGCCTTGAAAGCTAAACATAACAAAATTGAGTGAAATGCAAGCACTGAGCCAAGGTCAAATTCCTACATTAATGCCAAAGAGCACATTTTCTTAACACCTGAAGAGATTCAGTGAAAAACAGCAAGTTTGGATAATGTTTAGGAGTCCATCATTCTTATGTAAGCCAGCAGACCTGCTAATGGGATTTTGTTTGACTTGCTTTACCTTAATGTAAATCCTACTTTAAAACAGTCCTAGGCCAGTTAAGAAGTTTTGTAAAAAGAAGTTATTTTTTGTAATGATTATTATGATATTGAATGTGTGCAAAATGATTTATTTTCCTCATATTTTTTTCAACCTAAATAAGTTGATTGCATCATTTATTTCTGTAAATATGCTCATTAGCAAACCGATCCAAAGCCATCCCAGGTTTTCAGGGTTGTGTGTTAAGCCCAACTACCATCACCACTCAAACTTAATGAGGAAATTGAACATTTTTTACCAAAACATGAGAAAGCAAAAGAAGCGAAAACCTCAAGCTTGAATTATGTAATCTCTCAACAGTAACCAGTTTTCTTTTAGGCATTTTGACAAAAAAAGAGAAAAAAATAATAGGTCTATTATTAGAAAGACCATATTAGAAAGACCTAATATGGTCTTTCTAAGAAAAAAATTATTTCCTGGTCTAAAATGGCCTGTAGAAACCAAACAGGTTGAATGTAGTAAGACACATTCAGAGGGCAAGATTTTGAGGAAAGGCAAGATTACAGATTAAAGTCATTTTTACTCTTAGGATTCAACACGTAAAAATTCAAACTTTCCATTATGAAATAATAAAGTTAAAGCACAAATCTATGTCTGAGATTTATTTGTTTGGATTAAATAGAGATTAGACAGTAGTCTCTATAAACTCACCAATCCACTCACAGTTCTGTCTTAAACCAAAGTATGGATATGTGAGGTCAGTCTCACCTGCTTCTCCTGAGTGTCGGCAGCAGAACTGATTACTCTGCAGGTCATAAGTTAATTGTTTATACGACTCAAACACTGGCGGGGAATATCTCATATGCTTCACTGGGAGAAGAATAAAATCCTTGACAAGGGATTAACTTCATAGGTTAAAGATAGAAAATATGGAAAATATTTCAGACTTTTGTTGTTTTTTCCTGCAGAGATTAAACCACAATAATGGGGGCAGAAAGCAGCATACTTTCCTTTTCCCCTCTGCTGGGTCAGAAATATGCCTAAAGATTACATGGAGTGCTTTGCAGAAGTATTTATACATCTTGACCTTTATTCCACATTTTTTCATGTAACAGTTACAAACTTTTGTTCATTTTCTGGGGACGTTATGTGAAATACTCAGACAAAGTAATGCAGAAGTGTGAAGTGGAAAAAAAAGAAATGAATTTTCAAACTAATATAGTCTATATACGGTACTTCAAATAAAAAGACATTTTCTGAAGTTAAATCAGACCAAACTTACTACTAACACATTTAAAATCATTTAAATTTTAAAATATTTCTATTTGATTAAAAAAAAAAACACTATAATGAGGGAACACGTTTGAAATGTATCTATGAATGTCTTCAAAATCAGAAGAATGCACACATTTCCTCATTATTTGGTGGCTTTAGCTTTTAACTGCATGACTTGGATCAAATGTTTTTGGTTTCCTTCCATGAGCTTCTCATAGTAGTTTTCAATAATTCTGGTCCATTCCTCCTAACAGAACTGGTGTAACTGGGTCAGGTTTGTAGTCCACACCAGAACATTAACTTTGTTATTCTTAAACCACTTTGTAACCGCTATGGCTTCATGCTTTGGGTCATCGTCCATTTGGAAGACCTATTTGTGCCCAAGCTTTGACTTTCTGTCTTGAGATGTTACTTTAATATTTCCACCTAGTGTACATTCCTCATAATGCTACTTATTTTATGAATTGCCCAGTTCCTCTTCCTGGCTCTATGAGACAAAATGTGAGAAGGCTTTAAGAGTAAGATTACTTTTGTAAGGCACTCCATGACTACAATATGTACTCAAGTGAAGTAAGGTAATTTCATTTATGTAGCACATTTTCAGCAACAAAGCAATTCAAAGTCATGCAAAAGAATTCATACACCTCAACCCTTTTCCACTTTGTAGTGGAAATCAACAAGATGATTAATCTTGAAAGCAAATGCATATATTGAACCCTTTGCATAGGCTCACCTGGATGCTTTATGTCTCCGTTTCATTAAATATCCATGATAACCCTGCGGCTCAGCTTTGCTAACTTCACCTTTCACAGCCGCCTTCTTGTTTGTGCTGACGGCAGCATCTTCGAGGCTAGTCCGCTGGTGGTTCACGCTGATACTCAATTAGCCCTGGAACAGCGGCCCCATTGAGCTAATGATTCACACACAAAAAAACACCACCCCACTCGCTCTCTCCCCTTTCTTTATTTTCATCTCTCTCCTCTCTTCACTGTAAGACATTTCTTCTCCTTACTTAAGCTAATTTTTTCTTCAAATTACATGTCTTAAAAAGCGCCATCCCAGGATCATTACTGTCAGCATGAGATTGAAGACATGATGGTTTCAAAGCATGTAGATTTCTCTGTGCAGGCAGCAACATTTTAGTCGTTGTCATTATAAATGAACTCAGGCTTGTGTGCAGTGTGTGTGAGAAGAAAATGGAAACCATGGGAGCAACCACAGGATTGATCTAAAAGACTCACCTCATTGATTTCTTTCTCTTTTTTTCCTTCCACCTATTTATTTTCTTGTTCTATGTATCAACAGATATGCTTACATTAGTAATGGCCCTTTTACACAGAGAGGAGGTGCTGTTGACAAACTGGTTATGAACACTGATAGCATGTATTCCATGCCGGCAGCTTTGTTTCTGCATCTATCTTTCTGCCTAATTCTCTGTATCAAAGCTCTTGCAGAAAATACCCTCTTCTTGGCTAAAACATTTTAATAACATTAGAACATGTTTGAAACAAAATTTGGCTTCAAAAAGCAATTCAATTGCAATAAATTTTTGTCAGTTTAGTCCAGTGATGAGTCTCATGGTAGCCATGGTGAATTTGGTCTTCAATTTGGCAGATTGGTAATTTTATCTATACATCCATGTATCAATGTTTCTATGCTTTACGTTCACCACCTCCAGATGCTGCAGGTGGTGAAAGTCAATCTTAGAGGGACGAGTGGCCGGGCGGCATTACAGGGTACCATACTGTGCTTTTTTGCATGAATAAAGAAAAAAGGGTAAACTGTCTAACGTTTTGATCTAATAGATTTGGAAAATCAACAACAATCCTTTTCACTTTCTGCATGCTTCCGTTGGGCATAAACGTCAGGAGAGAATATGAATCTCCATTGTTATGCAGATGACACCTTGCTATATTTGTCTATGAAGCCAGGTGAAATAAATAAGCTGATAATTACATGCATGCCTCAAAGACAGAAGGACTTGGGGCCAGTTGCATAAATTCTGCAGTTTCATAATAAGCACAAAGGTAAAATGTGCATACTAATTCCTGTTTTTCAGATTTTTAGCATGCGTTTGCTATAATTAGCTATGCATGCCTTGACCGACACCTGCGCTATACTCTGATCTTAAACATAAATAGGTGTTAAATCTTCTCCAGTTAATGATCTGAATAAAGATGGACCATGTACAAGAGCACAAATTAAGTGTCTCCAATCATATGTGAAAGGAGATGCTAAAACAATTTACATGATGTTATAGTAATTTACATAATGAATGATACAATGTGTTTTTAGCATTTATGCATGTAAATTTATTCTGGTAAAAACTTAAATGAATTTGAAAAGAAGCATATTTCATTTTAAAGGTTTCTTCAGATATAAAGTGATGCAAAAAATCAACTGTCATAACCAAAATAACAGCAGGACTCCTATTGTGTCTTAAAAAGGGCATAAAGACGTACTTTTTGGCTACATCTGTCACTGGTCATGATGCAAAATGAAAACAGAAGTGCAGCTTTACAGTCCAGCTCTCCTGCTACACAACAATGCAGTGATCTCCTGCTGTGAGGAAGATGTGTGTATGGATGTGATCACATAACTGCACATGGAACAGCATTATTTAAGATTCAACAAATGCTTTCTACACCACTGCCAACTAAAAAGGGACCAAGCCCGTTTAGTATTTAATGTATGTTTGCATTTCAAGCAGCAAATCTGAAATATTTAAGCCACTTCCAGGCCTTGATGCAGTAAGTGAAGCTTAATAAACCAAGCACTCCAATAATGTGATGTTGTTTCTGAAATTATTGCAAACCACTAAACTAATGGTTTCTTTTTAGTTACAGCAAACCTTTTTGGTAATGTCAGGATTTATTGGCTCATTTTCTTGTCTACTTGCCTGAAGAATCTTTGAGTGGTACTTCATTTTTACATTTTAATCATGCACTTCTCTAACAGCATAGAATCAATTATGTTTAGCACATTTTCAGAGTGAAAGATTTGGTCTGACTGACAGGAATGCAGAGTGCCATTAAATATTGCTCTAATTTCATGAGTACCAAAAAATCTTGCAAATTTATCATCAATGAAGGCCTTCACTGATTCTAAAAAGCCTCTAAAACTAAATTAAAATGTGGCCCTTCAGCAGATATTAAGCACTGAGGAGAAGTGACTAATGTTCATCACGGTGCAGTGAGAGAAGTGACAGTTTTTCCCCTCTATTTCTGTCACTTTAGGTTTCTAATAAACTTGCCTCATTAATTCAAATGATACGACACAACAGAACCTTGTTGTGGCAATCAGAAAGTTAGTTAATCCGACCAATTAGCTTCCAAGTGGCCATGGACTGATCAATCTCTTTGAAAGGGCTTCTGATGCCCTCCATTTGCACGGTAAACAATAAATGAAGACAAAGCCACTGAGCCATTTTATGAGGCAAACAAAGAACGAGAGGAGAAGCTGAATGTTGATTTCCTCTCACCCAGGCAGAAGCAGGAAATTAGCTAATTTCCCATAAACAAAGAAGTGCATTTATGTTTATGCATGTTTAGATCTTTGGTCTTGATTCACAGTTATGTGTTTATGTCCAATCTCAAAACGTATTTGCGTTACAACTCTGATTGATTGAAATCAATCCTACAATTAAGATACCTTCTCTAGATATCCATTTTTGCAGAGCAAAACTGGCATGGGTCACAAAGGCAACCAGCTTCTTTGTATGATGCTTGAAATGCCAAGAATGACAAAAAAATATTGGGATTTTCACATAGAAGCTCATGCATGCAAAGGATGTTAAATGTATGTACACAGGCCATAATAACCGCAGATTTTGTGATATAAAAAAAAATTTAGATGATCATGTGGGGAAATATGACAAATAAAATTGCTCTTTCTAATTATCATCAAAACTTTTGCTACAGCATTTTGGATCAACCGAAGGCTTTTGCCTCCATTTTAATGACTGCATGACAATAAAAACAATACAGTAGTTGAAGTAACAAATACATTGACAAGTTTTCCAGCCACTCCTAGACAGGTTATGTCTAATTTTGGCAATATTCCAGAGGTGAAAGGAGGGAATTCTAGAAACCTAGGTTGTGAATAAATCCTAGATTTATTTACTTAAGAACAGCTCTGACATAAACACATTTCAAATACATTTTCAATAAAACACAATTAATCATATGTATTATTTTACATATCCTAACAAAGCTAGACACAAAAAGTGTCCAGAATGTAGTTTTGACAGCTGATTATATAGAGTATGTTAGAGTTTATGTAGTTTTGAGTGAAGAAGCCTCTATTACTGCAGCTTCTTCAGAAGATTAAAAACTTGGAAAGCAAAAACTCATCAGGGTTTTAACTGACTGTCCTCTGAGTCCCATCTAAGCAGTATTCAACCTTAGTTGTTTTTCTTAAACATACTAGAGTCTCAGCATAAACAGCCGTAGCTGCATAAGGACACCTTGTGGCGACAGAGTGGAAATACACTTCAATCCAATAACAAAGGTCAATGCTGGAAAACCACATCTCATCTAATGTTGATGCAGAACATTACAGAGATAAGTTCTAAAAGCTTAAATATTTGATTAAAAATGACAAATGTCTAAAAAGGGTAATGCATGCTGTAGCTTTGTTTATTTATTTACTGTTACTGACTGGAGGAAAAAGTGGGAAGAGAGGAAAACCTGGATGTATTTCACAACAAACAGAGTAAATATTCTGCACTTAGTTATTGCAGTCTATGACTCCTCAGCTCTGTTGTCATCAAGAACAAGTTTACAAGTAATTGCTGCTCAGTGTGAGCAAATATGTTATTTTGTTATTCTATGTATCTATCTTGCAACATCAAACCACCGCAGCACAGTAGAAGGTTAACTTTTGTACCAGTTTCTCATTATTGCCTTTTTCAAGCTACAGTTAAATTCTAGTAGTTTTTCTGTTGTTTGTTTGTTTGTTTGTTTGTTTGTTTGTTTTTTTACTGTACCTCAGCTCAGGTATAAAAGACTTCATAGAACAAATAGCCAGAGGGCAGGACTGAGCATACTTAGTGGTTTTAATGATTTTTTTTTTTTTCTTAACATAAAACAAAAAATGTTTGGTCATCAAAGGTCACTTAGGTTCCCGGTTATTAACAAAATCAAATAAAAATGGTGCCAATTCGTTGTGCAATTAAATATTGCAGAACCAAAATATCTGAAAGACATTAAAGCATGAAGGAAAAATCCAAAGTTGTGATGAACCTAATGTTTGTCTCCACCACCGGGGGAGCTGGAGGCTGTTTGACCTTTGGATGACCTTTATACTTTAATATTTTTAAACTTAGGCTGGCACAAACAAAGGTTTTAGCAGTACCAATACAGCACTAACCTTTGATGCCAGTTTTCTTTGAGATTGGTAAAGTGAGACAGCCTGACCTTTGGCGACCTGTCCTTATATCCTCAAACGTTTATAAATATTAATAAATGTATATATCTATATCTTTGTTAAAACAAGTGACACAAACTATATCTAATCATACAAACAGAGTCTACTTTGAAAAAGAAAGCATGGTTACAACAACTCAGGGTTGTGACAACTGCCAATTTTAAAGGTCTAATGCAAACATTCAGGTTTCTACATTGAAGCTCGGGAACACTTACCTGTCAGCAGTATTTATCTTAATTTATAGCAGAAATGCTTCTCAATCTTTCTACAAGATTCCTCCAGATCAGAAATTGTTTTTTCATCTGCATTGTTCTTTTGTGTCCTTGCCAAATATTTAGGTCATTCTGTGATTGTCAGATAAGCTGTTCTGAATTTAAACATGTTTTTCTTAATCACACTCCTGCAGTAGAAGATATACTTTCAACTGTCTTAGCAACTGTTGGTTATTTAACTGAATCAAATTCTCACTGTGCAGCTATATTATTGTGTCTGTAGGATACAGACAGGGTATGACTCTTGGTATTATTTGGAAAATGTTTTTATTTCCTAAAGTTTTTGGCCTTTTCATTTTGTCAAACTACTGTATCTTTTCACACAACAAACATGTTGAGTTGCTTAAATGATTTCAATCTCAACACTAACATCAAATGCCCTATTTTTTCTTTATAAAATGCCCCAGGTGTAGCACCACTGGCATGTCCTCTTTGATGCATCACACCAATCAGCTGGAATAATTACACAACATCAAGACAAACAAGCATGTCTCTTTTTTTAATGCAGCCAATTTTGACTCATACTATATAAACACACATCCTTTCAAAATGTGCATAATAATGAAAAGATAAGAAAAGCATTTTGTGCAGGTAGTGTGAATTGATTGGTGAATTTTTACTTGTCCTAAAAAATAAAAATATTTCAAGCTAAAAATTTGCTAAATCTTCCTAATGGTTTAGTTATGAGATTCTCTGACTGGAATTAACTTACTAGCTGTTAAATACTTAATCAAAAAATATACACATACTAATAAAAAAATTCACAGGTCTCTCATGAACAGGTTTGTTTACTCAGCCCTGCAGTCCAAAGAAACTTGTATGGCTAGAATAAGCAACCTCAAAAGAGAAGATATCGGTCTGCAAGATCCAATAAATAAAATGCAAGTGCAGTAGCCATTAGGCCTGCAGGTTCCCACAAATTCTCGATAATGCCTGAGACGCTCCTGGAGATTATTCAGGGCTCCAAATTGGATTAGCAAAGATGCTTCTGTTGGCAATTAGTCAATGGGAGTAGATGAGCCGAAGGAAGCACAAAGCTATTAATTAATGCTGAGGGGAAGATGGGGCCACTCATTTAATGCAGTAGCAATGAACCACTGTAAGAGAAAAGATGTCAAGCAAAGAAGCCCATCAGAGGAAAATCCAGGAGAAAGGAAGGAAATCAATACCACCCTGAGCTTCTCTTTTTGTACTGTCAATGGCAGATGTGAACAGAAGTTTTCCTGCAGGCGGGTTTCAAGAAACTCTAACAGAAAGTTTGAAAAGTTGGATAGCTGACACGTCTTTCTCACATACGCCAGTTTTATTAGAAAATGTTTTTGAAAACTTTGTAGCCTAGAAAAGCTGTCAAAGCAAACAACAGGCAAAAAAGTGATCTTTTTAGTTCACACATCAATCTTCCAAGGTTTCTCAAAGTCAATCGTTAGTGAGATGTTTTGAATGAATAATTATTAGAAATATGGTCTAATATGCTCCAACATGATTATGCAGTAAATTGTAGTAGGTGTTTTTAATGGGGGAAAGTCAAGTAATGTGAATATCCAAGCTCCCAGCCAAAGCAGCTGTTAAAACAGGAACCCAGAGCTGTTTTTAAACGATTGCTGAGTCTGACACATTCATCGAAAGTCTGACTAATGCAGCTATGTTTAACATGAGAGTAGCATTGAGTCCAACAGAGCTGTGGCTGAGAACATTCAGAACAGACCCAACCCCATTAGTATCCATGAGTCATTGTTATAACACTGTTATTAGTATACTACTTTAGAAGCATAAGCACAAATGATTGCTTTGCTAGTATTTTGAGTCCCACGCTCCCTTGGTAAAAAGTGTTTTTACGAATGTATTTAAACTTAAATGTCCACTTGTGTGTAATTTAACCTTTGTATAAAGGACTCACACGTTTATCAGTGAACATCTGTGAAGAATCAGCATCAAAAGGACCTAGGAGCATATTGGTCAGGTCAGGGATGAAGCCGTAGAGAAGCAGGTTGGTTAGATAAAATGTCATAAATGTTGGAAATAGTGAGATACAACTCAGATGTACATGACTGTCCACCAAATTCGTCAGGCCTGACCCTCCCATAGATTATGGATGTAAAATGTTTATATTTAAATATTGAGAATGATCTTGCGACCTTATTAGGGATAAGCTTGTAAAGATAATGGATGGAGAATGAGAATAATATCAAGTTTGAATTCATGTTACAGCATATATACATGAAATTATTTAAAGTTTAAATTTAAAATGTATTTGAATTAGCAGGTTTTCTTTGTGAGAGTTTGAAGGGTTAGGGTTAGTCTTTATTGTTTGATTATGTTACCATAGTTACAATCTGATGCTACAAGTTTAATCTGTGTTTGAACTTGGTCTGTTCACGCATACATCTCAGCAAACTAATTAGCTATGATTGCTTTGAAGCTTAAATTAAGATTTGACCTTCTCTCCCAGATTACAACAAATTGTATCAAGCTACTGTTTATAGTTGGGGTGGTCTTAAGAAGAAGAAGAGCTCCAAATCGAATTCTGCTTCAAGCCCCGTACAATCATGATTTAACCCTGTGAGGATTCAAATGTGAGGGCCAAGTTTGTGAAACTGTTGAAGAAATCCTTAGGAAATCAGTTCACCACAAACCATGGGGAAGAGACTTCTCTGGTCAGATGAGACTAAATTAAAAATGTTGACCTACATACAAAACTCTATACATATCCTCTACCACAAAACATTAATATTTTGTTGTTGTGAATAATAAGCAAGTTCATGAGTAAGTGAACTCCAGCTTGAAAATGTCAGAATAACAAATTAATTAATTTTTCAGCCATGGAGAATGAGAATCACTGACTTGACACTCCAATTAATCAAAAGTAAGTATGCATTTTTAGCACGGAGTGCAAGCTTAAACTTTAATCTAACTGGGATTAATTACATTGGAAATCTTGAATGGGTTGTTCATTTGAAAGATAAATTTTTGTGCATAAGGTCATGTATAATAGTTATTTTTTTCTGTTTTAAGATATTTGCCCAGAAAAAGGGGAGGGAAAATAAATTAAATATTTTTTCTACCAAAGTTCTCATTCATATTTCATTATCCAGCAATAAACGAGTTAGAGCATTAATAATAATTGTGTGTTTTTAATAAACTAGACAGGAACACATCTTGCAGGACTCAGACTTCCTGGTCAAGTGTTTGTCTCCCAGTAGGTTTTCTCATTAGTTTGCCTCTGTAGCTATACTCACTTTTCTTCCTTCCAGAGTCTCTGCAGCATTATTTCCTGCCTATTAACCTGCCAAACTAGCCTCCCTCCACCACCTCACTGTTAAACCTTCCTCTGACTCCCAATTTGAGCATTGTCACTAAGCCTTGTTACAGTATAGTTTCTGGTAGGCTCCATGCCTTCAGGTTCACTCATCTGTGTTGCAGCCACACTGTTTGAGCTGTTTGACTGCATTCTGTTTTTAGACTGAAGCTGTCGAAGTTTATTCGCCAGATGGTTTGTCACTGTAGGACGTAGTCATCTATGGAAGCTCTCTGGATAAAGACAGACACTTTGAAAATCTCCTTGGCAGGTTTATTGAATTGGCCATCTGTCTATCTCTGTATTTTGCTAACTAAATGGAAACAGTTGGTAAAATCATATTCTCTGGAGAGCAAAGTCAAATGTGAGTAAAAGCCTTCAGTGTCATTTGCAGTACTTTCAAGCAACAAATGAGCTGCTGTTCTTAAGTAGCATAGACACCATTTCTGACCTCTCATACTTTGAAACTAATCCTGGAGCCAGCATTGGATGTTGATTAGCTTCATCTGTTGTGTTTCGGCCACAATAAGAAGCTCTAAGCCTGAGAAGATGGATTCTGTCAGGATTCAAATCCGCTAAATCTCACAGGAATCCAGCTTCCCTGCAACACAAGAGGGAGTCTGTCAAAACCGTCCGTCTGCCTCATTCTGAGCCTGAAAGCTTGCTTATGGTTGCATGTAAGTATCTATCTGTGTCACTCCTTCCCCTGCAAAACATGTAGATTGGCTGATGTGGAGCCTTGGTGAATCAAACAAGATTTACATGCAATGTTGTAAAATTCTTGGTTCAAGAAAGACTAAAAGAAAAGCTCTTAATTTCTTGATCTATCAATTCACATCAAAAGTCAGTTGGAGTTTATTAAGGGAATTGTAATAAAATGTATTTATGCAGAAGATAAGATACAAGCATGCAAACAAAGTCAATAAAAATAAATGGGATGATAGTAATTGACAAATAGAATGAAATGAAATGAAATGCAACCATGTACAAATGTAGAAACTGAATTGATTCATATTTAACATCAATATATTTTTATTTATTGTTTGCCTATAGATGATTCTAATCAATCAATCAATCAGCTTTATTGTCAATTCCTCTTACATGTCCAGACATACAAGGGAATCGAAATGACATTTCTCACTATCCTACAGTGATACAAGACAGGGCGTTACTAACATTGAGTAACAATAAAAAACACAGTCTAACTAAAACTATCCTAAACAATTAATAAATAGATGTACAATAACTAGACATATAGCGTAAAAAGTTTTACAACTGAGAATGTATATGTTTATATATAAGTATATGGAGATATACAGATAAAAAAAAGTGGCAGAAGTGCAGAGTTTAAATTTATATTTTATTCTCTTGTTAATAAGCAAAAAAATAAAATATAAGAAATATGAAAATACATCTAATTTTTACTTTAGTTCAAAACAGTGCTGAAATTTATATTAAAATAAAATAAGCCATGTATGTAAAACAAATGGAAGAAATGAAATATCTTATAGCACATAATGTGTAGAGCAAGGATTGTGCTTTTCACTGCAATCCCAACCTAAGTTGATACTGCTACAATATTTGTCTGGTATAAAACTAACAAGCCCAGTTTTGGCAAAGTTAAGTTTTTTAATATAGAGATGATTAAATGCACTCAAGATTTATTAAAGAAAACTGTCAAACAGTCTTTTAATTTGATACCAAATGTGAAAGTTTGAATCAGATAATTTATGGTTATTGGTCGCCTGTGTAGTAAGACCACATTTTATTACAGTACAAACACAGACAATGTGTTCTCCTCTCTGATATACATGCACATAAATAAATGCCTATGGGGGAGCTGATCAATATTTCTGTTTGAGTAGTCATGCCTTCCCTAGAAAATGATTCATATTGTCCATGTCATGAACTACTGATTTTTTGAGTCACGTATCCAAAGTTTTAAGACTTAAGTAATATCAGTCAACCATTAACAGAAAGTTTGAAGTTTTAGCCCTGACAACAGAATCCGAAACTGAAACTGCAGGTGTACGCAACAGATAAAACGTATTTTATTTTCTAGTTGCTCTGAGTCAGTGCCGCAGCATCAGATGTGGTTTGGGTTGACATTTGGCAGCCCCAGGCAGAGCGGATCAGTACCTGTGTCAAAATGATCCTCAGCCAGGTAGACACAAGCCAGGTACAATTTACAAAATAAAAGGATAACTGAGCTTCTGGGAGGGATTGAGTGAGCAGGTTCCAACTGAAGGCTCCACAGTGTTTTGCCTGAAAGTTTTGGCGCTTTACTCACTGTTTCTTTTTTTTTTTTTATGATGTTTTTCTGATGTTTTCTGATGGGATGGAAGTTGCTCTGTAACCTGAACAACTTCTCGTTATTGTTTCAACATGATGAGGAGTAGTATATTACATGCACCATACAGGCATACACAGTGTATCAAAGTTCAATGCCTTGGAGGTTGGATAGCCCCAGATCAGTCATGGAAACCCTGTTCATGGCTGTAAGTAACAACAATGGCTGTCCAAGCATCAGAATTGGAGCATGGACCTGTGGAAAAAGATGACCTGATCTAAGAAACTATGTTTTCCTTTACATCATTCCTTTACATCATATGGATGATCCGTCACTTGACTGTAGAATGCAGTATATGAAGAAAGTGAAGGGGAGGCAGTGTAATACCTTGGGCAATGTTCTTCTTGGAAACATTCATGTATGTGTCCCTTTGACATGTACCACCTACCTAATTATTGCTGAAGATCATGTTAATCCTTTCACACAAATCTTATTACCCCCATTTCAACATAGTAGCACATCCTGCCACAAACCAGAAAGATAAAGAATTACTTTAGAAGCACAGAAATGGATCTGAGATGCTAACTTGGCCTCTAAATCTCAGAAAATTGGGATCCAACAGACCATTAAGTGAGTGGTCATATTCTTATGCCTAATCCTAATTAGTATACATATGCATATATATGATTTATTTCTAACTCAGACTTTTAAAAATCAAACAGCAAATGTTCTTATCAACAAAGTGAGAGAAATTGTCAATAGACAGAGAAAAAAGGCAGCAACCACAATTAGTAGCATTCCTGCCAAGCCAACAATTATTTTTTTAACATAATTAATTCCTTTGTGATAGGGCTTGGAGGTCATTGAATTAAAGATAAAACATCCCACATCTAAAAGGTTTTGAGCTTGCCAAGGCACAAAGGCAAAGTTAAAGTGAAATAAGCTTCCTTAGACACAAAGTTTTATCTAAATTATCACTCAAGAAAAATGACTTGTTTTAGTAACGAAATTGACAAAATTTAACTTTGAGCAGCTAAAACATTTAAGGTCACCTTTGAAGGTGTGGAGTAAATTACTAGATACTTTGATATAATAACCTCATAGTTAAAATTCAAAGAACCAGTCTTTGCATTTGCAATTGAGATGGCATTGTTTGTTTGGAAAGAACACTGAATAAATTAATACATTTTGATCAATCAGTTTGTATTTTGGACTCCCATAGTGATGAAGAATAATTAGCATATCGCTGCAACCTTTCAAAGAACAAAAGTGACTATGGTAAGGAAACAAGACAACATTCAAGTTAAGCATTTGAATTGAATTAGGAGATCTGACATTTTTACAATTATCATTATTTCAACTTTGATATTAATCTGATATCTACACGACAAGCTAACTATTCACGAAGCTTAATAAATCATCTATAAAAAAATTTTTTAAAAAGTAGTTAGCCAAACAAAGAAAAATAGATGTGTTTCACTTAGTGAGTTTCAGATGAATAACGGTTATATGAATAACGGTAATTACTGTGTAAAGTGATTAATGTGGAGTTTAAAGGTTTATTGAAGTATATTTAAATCTTATTTATCATCAACTTCTGGTTAAAGTATTCCCCATTAAATTACTCCTTAAAAATATTAAGCTTGAATTATTATTAATACTAGCCACTCAGTTGCAATAAATGCCAAGGTGATCTTAGTTTAAACATTAAGTGTGCCCACATGTAGTTCTCCATTAAGTCCACCAGATGGAGACGCAGTGCTACTGCTGAACACTCACAGTGGATTCCTAAATATTATAACCTCAAACCTTTTTCCAAACTCCACATCACGGTTAATCTGCACTTCATGAACCAACGCTTCCTCCGAGGTCTCAACTGTTTCTGTGCCTGCCAGCGGGATGCAGCTGAGTTACATGAAACAAAATACTTTGTTATCTTTCCTTTCTTTTCTTTGTTCTTGTAAGCAAGACACAGACTAACTGCATCCAACCCCACAACCCCAAACCTCCAAAATGTATGTAGAGTCTAATTTTATGTAGCAATAGATGCGAAATGTACACAGAAACATCTTGACATTTCAGGGATATTGCTAGGTCTTCTGTGTTTTGTTTTGTTTTTTTGGTGGGGGCAATTCATTCAACTTGACAAAGTGTAAGAGCTCCCCAAGTCTGTTATGAATACACAGAACATATGTAGTGTGTATTGTATTGTTGTGATAGAAGAACCTTAGGGTGCTTGGTGGATTTTTAAAAAGAGCATTCAAAATGTTATCCCTGTGCAGGGATCAACATTTTGTAATGTTCTTCAACATTTTCCCCTTATTTACATTGCAGGGAAACATAAAGTCATAGAGAAATAATTATAGTTCCTATACACTCTAGCCTGCTAAAAAAAAATATTGGAAGAATGTCATAGGGAGCTGAATATTAGGATGATGGCAAGGAGGCCTTCTGACCTTAAATACTTAGTGCTCATCACCAAAATAACAGTGAAAACATGTAAAACCTTGGTCAGCAATTCCAAACGTGCCTTGATATTGTAGACCAATCAATATGTTTCCATTGGCTATTGAGAAGGGTAATGAAAACAATTAAGTAGGTCTGGAGAGGATCATTTTATTGCCACCGAATAAATGAAATCAAAATGTTGGTTGGAAATGTTTAGGCACAGTGATGTAGTTGGTAGCACTGCTGCCTTGCAGCAAAAAAGTCCAGGGTTCAGATCCTGGCCTGTTTTTTTTCTGCTCAGAGTTTGCATGTTTTCCTTGTGAATTCATGGGTTCTCTCCTCCGGGTACTTCAGCTTTCTCTCATAGTCCAAAAACATGACTGCTACGTGTGTATGTCCAGGGTGTAACCTGCCTCTCAATGATCGCTGGATATGAGCCCCCTTATGCTCCAAGAGTTAAGTATAGATAATACAAGGATGAAACTGTATCATTTCTTGTGTGAGATTTTACTACTGTAGTAACATGGTAATGCATCTATTTTTACACACCTGTGTTAATGTATGTGTGTGGAACTGTACATTATCATACATCTCCCACTCAGTTTAACCATGACCACACCTCTAACTTATCCACTTGCAACATCCATACCCTACCTGGAGGATTGCTATGGCAACAGGTTGCCAGTAGCGACAGGGTACTTCCGTGACCATGTTACTGTGGCGATGAGCGGCGCGTCAGGAGAGAGAGGGGCGTGAAAAAAAACAAACATCGCGGAGCAGTGAAGGGTGAGGTCTGCCGGGCTCAGTCAGCATAGACAGAAAAAAAAATTACCCAGAGTCAGGCTTTGTTTTCTGCCATGAACTGAGGAGCCCCGCGGTCTGCCGGGACGCATCTGTTTGCTACTGCCTCTTGTTTCGGTGAAGGAAGCTGAAGAATACCGTCGCATCCACCGGAATGGAGACCTGCCGCTGACGGAGACTGTGGAGCTCCCCTGATAACAACAGGTTAGTGTTTGGACTCGGTCACTTTCTCCTGCATATTCTATGGCTTCTACTGATACTGGAGGCATTTTAACGCGGTTTATCACCAAGAAATAGTAGATTTAAAGTGTGGAAGGTTTACCGGTTGCAGGAAAAGAAACGGATTTTGGACACGTTTCTAATTGCATGCACGTGCACAGCGAGGAGCCCCGCTGTGTTGAACCCAAAGGTGGCTTTTTATATTTTACAGCTAGATTATTACAACATGCTCGTAGCTAAATAAAGAGCATTTGGCAATATTGAAATGGCGACATCACTGTGCTGAGACTCAATCAGTAAATCGGTGGGTGTGTCTACCTATTATCACACTTATGTTCCTTATATTTAGATGTATTAACAACAAATTAGATCCCATTAGTATGAAAACGTTTGTTACTTTTATTTTTGGCTATTATTGGTGTCCCGTTAAGTCATTTTATTTGTTCATATTTGTCTTTGCATTTCTTGACAAAAAACAAAAAACCAAAAAAAAAAAAACAAGACACAC
The DNA here is from genome assembly GCF_001444195.1 of Xiphophorus couchianus. NCBI lineage: Eukaryota > Metazoa > Chordata > Actinopteri > Cyprinodontiformes > Poeciliidae > Xiphophorus > Xiphophorus couchianus. The sequence goes on from NC_040230.1 coordinate 5,019,835, forward strand.
AGCCATTTGATTGAAAATAGCCCATTCTCTTATTCACTAATGTAAAACAATATGCATAAATGCTTTAAATCAGCAGTGTAGAAATGCAAAGTCTGAGAATAAAATTGTAATTTTGGTAATATGTATTATTACAAATGAATATACCATGTCTGTTCATTTTTTCAGTAGATTAATGATAAAAGACAAACAGAAATGATTTTTCTCAAAGCTTAGTGACTCTATTACCCTTTTCGTTTCCCTCTACACAAACACCTTTTGAATTCTTTATAACCTTATTTATGGCAAACACAGACAGTGCCTGCAGCTTACATCAACATTCCAAAAATAACCTGCTTGTTTTTCTAAATTTAGCTCAGTATTTTTGTCACATTGAGTCTAGACTGACATCTTTACCAGGCGTTGATTTGCTATTGAACTAAAATAACTCATTCTGGTGAATTGTTTCTAAAACCTGACATACCGTAGTGTATTTGAGTCTTTTTCATCCTGTGACTATTTTTGGAAATAGTCACAGACAGCATTTGCTGATGAGCAGAGACAGATGATATACCCTTTTTCAGATGGTTTCTCTCTTTTTTGAATCGTCACTGGGAGCTTAACCATTTTTTCTCCAGAAAAATGCTGTCAAGAAATGATCCCAAACTCGAAGTACTTAGTCATGGAGTCACTGATCAAATAAATGCTGCAAGGCTTTGAAGTGAATTACATAACCTTGTAACAAATAGCTGACTGGTTTCTGGCCTATAGTGATAATACTCGGTAACCTGGCGCGTCATTGGAGGACAAACCGATGATAATATGACAGTAAACACTGGTGGAATATCAATTGGCCAATGAAAAACTATCTTGTTGCTCACCATTTTTTCCTCAGTAAAAGCAATGAATCGCTGTAGTCCAATATCATTTTTGAGCTTTAAGTGTGATGGATTACAGGCTGCTGATCAATGAGGCAGGGCTGGGATTTTCTCAATCTGTGTCTCTCTTGGGAGTTGCAGAAAGACCCCACCACCATCACCACTCCTCCTCTAAGGCAGGAGGAGACAGCTCCTCTTGTCACTTTGAGTTGTCTCATAACACATTCAGCGTTTCTCCCAAGTGATTGTCAGTGTCTGAGACGGCTCTTCATGCTTACTGAAGCATATCCAAAGGACACAACCCAAAACAAAAAAAAGGGAAAAAAGGATGGGAATTTTGGTTATGTAAACGTTACCCAGAAACATTTGTACTGCCGTGACAAATCTCAAAATGACATGGAGGAGAAAAAGATCTAAGCATGTCATGCTATATATTAAATGCAACCAAAAAAAAAAATTGTTATTTTATCCTTACAATCCTGAAGCACCTCAACTGAATCCTCTTAAATCTCTGCTTTGACCTCTGCCGACTTCACAATCTGAAGCCTTGACATTAGCCTGTGTCCCTTGAAGAGACTCCTGTTCTTTCCGACACCCTGCCTTCATACGTCTTCACAACATTGCCTTTCCATTATGCCATTTACAATCATTCTTACAGAGTTGAACTGAGAAATAGTTTCTAATTGAGTTCAGCAGATGCGCAGTTTCAGCAACTGTTTGCTAATTGCTGCTGCCACTAGTCTGGAGGAGCTTTGTGTAATTAGGTGGCATGACAAGTGTTTAGGCTCCCCTAAATTACAGATTCAAAAATTTCTCAAACATGCATGAAAGAATCAAAGTTTAGGTAATAAAATTTTATCATGACATACAGGTAAGAAAAATGATTTTACATAATACCTCCTCCTATAAAGAACTACCTAATTTCTATGCAAAATATAAACAAACAAAAAAGTCTATCATTATCATAATTTACCAGTCAGATACTTCATAATAAGCAATAAATAATAATAAAAAAACATATATATTTGGGTATTGTCTTACAAGGTTTTAATAGACAGTATTTACAGATTCTCTTGCTTTTCAGATGAATTCTGTTTTCAGCAACATTTTCTCTCTCCGGCCATTTTCTCAGCTAGAGAAACAGCCTTAAATGGATCCACTTACTGTTGTGAAATTGATTGAACTACCCTGCCTCGCCTATAGAAAAGGAAAACAGCTGTTTTCTTGTCAAAGTTTTTGTTTGACCCCATGCTGTTTGGACAAATGATGCACCCAGCTGCCTGCCAAAATCACTAGGAGAAAAGAAATGTTGCGCTTGCCGTTATGCTCATACGAACACCCACTTCTAGGCTTCAAGATCAGTAGCAGTCTGCATATTTTAACCACATAAAAAGTGATTCTACATTATTATTCACATTGGCTAAATATGAAAAATCTATGTAACCTCCAGGTGTAAAGTTAAACTAATGTTAAAATGACTCACTCGCATTACTTGTAATAGTAAGTAGAAATCATCATCTGTGGTCTTCAAAAATAAAAATACAAGCAACCTTACATCTGCTATATTAATTCATATCTAATTTAAAGTTGTAGTACGGTGAAATCAGTATTTTTTCTTTACCCGTGGCTATCTTCTGATTAACAGTCAAATACAGTACTGGGTTGGTGGTTATGTAATAATATAAATGATGGATGTACCCCTTCATTTAAATCTGTAACTGATGCAGATGAGCCTTAAAGGGATAATCTATTTTTCTCATTGGAGTTGTTTGAAGTACTTGTGATTGGGCGTATGAGCCGTAGGAGCAGTCAGAGCAGTCTCAGTTTGGATAAGAACAGAGGATTTGCAGTGATGAAACCAAGGGAGCAGTTCCTCGGAGTGAAAAACAGCTGGAACTTCTAAAATGTCACGACTGTAAGAGAGAAAGGATAACACTGTCATATAATACAAAAACTGATTTCTTTCTATAAAGAACTGGAGTTTTAACACGGCAAATATAGGGCTAACCACAAATAAAATTGTTGAAGTTTTGATTCACTTTAAATGACAACAATAAAAAGGTATTTGTATACCTTCAGATTTTTTTCCATTTTCACATCTTAAAAAAATTCAAAAATCAATTAAAAATGACCTGAATAAAACATTTTATTTATTGAGATAAAAAGTTATCCAGAAAAGTCCAATGTGAAACGTAAATGTACCCGAAAGCTAAACACTGGTTGTGTTACCATTGGCAGCAAAAACTGTTTTTAAGTGTTTATAAATCTTTCACACCCCTGTACAGAACCTTTGTCCCAATCGCCATTACAGAATTGTTTTAAATGCGCAACATAGGTTGAAGCATTACGTTTCTGTTTAATGCCACAACATCTCAAGTGCTTTAAGTCCAGATTTTAACTCATTCTAACCACTTAGTTTGTGTTTTTACCATTTAGAAGCAGACTTTCTATGTGTTGCAGATCTTTGTCCTGCTGCATAAACTAAGTCTTGAACTTAAGGTAATAAACTGAATTTCCTTCAGGATATTTTGATACAGAGCAGAAATCATGGTTCTATCGTGGGACTTTGTGTAAGTTCTGAAGCACCAAATTGTCACCTGATTGTTAACCTATTTCCACCACCATGAGTATTGGTGTCTAGGTCCTTTTTCTGAAAGTACCTACCTTTTTGGAAGGTGAGTGACCTTCCTCAAAGAGTAATCTTTTTAGAAGGTTACTCACCTTCCAAAAAGTAGCCAACAGAATATTTTCCTAAAAGTCTTGGACATTATCAAGATTTCTTGTTGCTCAATGTGAAGCCAGCCTTCATGTTCTTAGTCGTGGTTTTCGCCTTTGAGCGTTCATCATAAACATTCAGATATTTATGATGCCTTCGAACTGAGTCAAGTGACCCCTGAAGTTTGAGTAATATTAAACTGTCTTTAGATCAGGGCATGGCTTGCTTTTTGAAATCTTTTAGCCAACTTTATGTTGTCATACAGTCTTTTAAAATTATTTCTTAATTCAGCAAAAGTGGTTGTAAACCTCCCTTTGTGTGGTTAATATCATTTAACTCCTCTTTACAAAAACTGAGTTAATTGTTAACTCAGTTTTTAACCTGGTTATTGACATTATTCAGTCAATAGCCACATAATTGACTGAATAATATGATTATTCAGTTGATGGGATTTAACAAGGAAGGTGATGTTTTTTTCACTTCACTTCAGTTTTTCTCCTTTACATATGTCTGTCATTCTTTAAACTAATCAAGCTTACTAGGATATATAATTCAATTAAACATTTCCTTTAACTATCAACACTATCACATATGTCTACAAAATAAATCTAAAGTTAAAGCGAAATATAAAAATATATTATTTGATCAGTAAAACCAGTTTTAACAAGCATAACTTAATTAACTAAATTCCTAGTTTTGAGGCTTAGTAAAGATAATATTCATTTGGTAAACCAGACATTGGGAAAGCATTCACTCAGTTTGCGCCCTCTGCAATTTTGCAACCACATGTTGGAATTTATTACCATAAATCATAGTTTCAATCATAGTTTGATTCATAATTTCCCAAAGTAAGTACAAAATGACGAACCCCCACTTTACGGTGACAGTTTGGTCTAATGGTTAAATCCCAATCAAATTATTGTTTAAGGTTTTTAAGTAATATGGAGAAAATTTAGAACAAACCCAAATATTAAGTCAATGTTTCTCAGTATTTTGATTTATTCTGTGAAGGAGCAACAAAATAACATAAAGAGGCACTGTCACTAAACAAAAGTTAGTATGACAGTCCAAAGTCAACTTTTGTGATAAAAATTGTAGTAAATGAGCCACAACCCATTAAAGATTTATATATCTATATTAGGTTTGCAATATTTGACTCTGCAACTGTTCACTGCATCTGCTTGATAATCTGTCCTTCATCCTCCTGCTGTAAACCTACCTGGAATCATGCTTCATTGATGCAACCTTGTCTGGGGAGAAATTCATTTTTCCTCATACCTGCCTGTGCTCAAAAATAAATGTTTCTCCCGAATTTAAATTGCTGCCGCAGATATGCTGCCTATCAGAGTAACTCACAGAGGACAGGGCGGAAAACGTTCACAATATCAGGCTGCATAATGATGCAAGTGACTTATCTACCTCCAGACCACATTGCCTCCAATAAATGTTGCATAACAAAAACTCCACATTGGCAATTCAAACCCCCAGAGCTATTTCGATTTTTATGCTGAGTTGTTGTTATTCACTGATTAAGCTTTGTGTCTGGAGTTCCAAAAATAGACTCATCCATAAGCAAATTCATTCTGGCCTGAGACTCTTTATGTCCATTTGTGAAGTCTAAAAAAGTATTTTTACTTTTTTTTTTGGTTTCACTCTTTCAGCTGTCAAATCTCAGCGGACATAATCTCTAACCTATCCGTTTGGGTTTTCTCACAGGTCTTAACCCGTTGAACTCAAATTTCACTCAGAAATCTTTCAACAAACGACAAAGCGCTGGAGCCGAGACGGTCAAGCATGGATGTGCCCAGGATGGCTGAGGGCCTCTTCAGCAGCACGCTGTCCTCGTCGGGAGGTGGCCACCATGTCCCCTCCTACCTGACGTTGGAGCAGAAGGCTGCCTTTGTCTTTGTGCTGCTGCTCTTCATCTTCCTGGCCCTGCTAATCGTGCGTTGCTTCCGCATCCTGCTCGATCCTTACCGCAGCATGCCCTCATCCAACTGGACAGACCACACTGAAAAGGACACCTTTGATTACCGCATTGTCTGAGGAGCCCAAACAAAATTAGACTGGATTGATACTTACAAAGCACTGCTGCCCTACATTCGGATGACTGCTGATTCACTTGGAAAATTTTAATTTTTCTGAAAAATTCTCCAAAGGTTCCAATTGATTATGATTGGTTGTGAAAAGAGTTTAACAGCTTCTCTCTGCCAAATAAGAACATTCTGTCAGTTATCACAGGATCCATAGTTTGAAGCAAATCTGTCAACCCGCACACTAAGATGATGAATAAGAACTCGTAAAGGTTCACTAGAAATAGGAACTCAAGTCTGAAACTAAGAGGCAAGTTGCCCTTAAATCGCTAAAACAAAGACTTTGGATTTCAGTTAAACTTGTACTTTAAAGACTTGACTCGGACTTGGACTAGGACTTACCTGAAACAACGTTAATCTCATGTGATCAGGATGAAAGTAGCCTATCAAGTGTAGATCAGCTGAATGTTCTACACATGTTGTCCTTGAAATTAAATATGAATTTATAGTTTTAATGTGGAAAAAATTCTACCCTATGAATTTTCAAAATAAAATTTTTTAACATGTTGAATTGAATATTGCGTAAAAATGTGAAATACTCAAGGATAATGATTTGAATTCACAACCTAAAGAAGTTCTGTGTTTTAGGCAGATGGTTGCTATGGATCCGGTCAGAAAATTGTACTTTTAGTCATCATAAAATTAAGACATGGCTCAGACTTGACCCTCAAAGACATGACTCGGACCTAGAAAAAATAACTCGTGAACATCTCCAAGGTTCACAATCATGTTTCCCCGCCATCCGTTGTTTTGTGGACTACCTCACTCCTCCGTCTCATGTCTGAAGGTGTTTCCTCACAGTTCACACAGGGTCCAGTGTTTTTTGATATATAAGCCAGATAAATGGTGGCAGTGTTTACATCTGATCACATCCTAAAATTTTTATGGATAATGTAGACAATCAGTGTTTAATATAGCTTAGAGAAATGCAGTGTGATTAGTTTGGGTTGTTGAGGTCATTTTTTAAGAGTATTTTTTAATTTGCAAAGAGGTCCAGAAGACTTTGTGTGATATGATCCATTCAGAAAGGAATTTGATTGCCTTATGTCTTTATTAGAAATAGAAAAGTTCTAAAAAAAATTATAGGGTCATAAAGCAGGTGTCACAATCAGAAAGAAGACATTTTTGGTTGAAAAGTTCCCTTTAATGCTTCGGAACGAATTGAACAGACAGACGCCAGCAATGAGTTATTTACTGTTATGTGTGTGTGTGATAGGAAGAAAAAACTAACCTGTATGTGTCCCTTCAGTTACTGAGGGGTTTTGGTTTCATCGGGTTTAGATGTAAACAACCAAAAGAGGCGTTGAAGTAAAAAAAAAAATTAAAAAAATGACTGTGCTGTAATGTGTGCCTAACTTAAAATATGTTCTAGGTAAAAGAGAGAAAATGGGTTAATATTTTTAATTTTTAATTTTTATTATGTATGTCTGTGTATATGAGTGAGTGCATTTGTGTGTGACGGCCATTAAAAAATATCTAAACAGCATTTTACTGCCTGCAGTTGGTATATTGACAGTTGGTATGCCAGATCTGCAGTGTTGATGTTGAAGATGATGAAGCATTTTCACATCCAACCCTTTACAAACTAATGTTGTGGCTCTTTCTTTGGGCAACTTTTCAACTGTGCGCCTTATAGTGTAGATTGTTTACATTATCGTAGGTAGCAAACACACTGGGGACTCTATTGCAACAGTGTCTTTGCTCTTCACAGATGTCATATAACTTGCTAAAAAAAATGACTGGAAAAAAACTTTTAAAAAAACTCTTGTCCCTGGTTGGACACAAAGTGAGCTGTGATCCTTTTGAGGAAATGTGATGTTCTTGTGGTCTGATGTGGCCTTTTACTGCAAAACGCAGATGTCGCAATGTTGTGCTGAGGTGAGTTTCTCTGACTCTCTCTCTCTTTTATTTTTCCTTTGCACGTATATTCTGCAGAGTATCCTGTCCATGCATGATAAATGGTGAAGTGCTTTAATCCTGATGTTGTAGTTGTGGGTCAGTTACTCAAGTAGGCTTTTTTCTGTCTGTTCTGGAGCCTTTTGTTTCGATCTGTTTCTTTGCCTTGAGCTGCTCTTCTTTTTGTAATAAAAATGATCAGAGTCCACAACGAGCTGTTTTATGTCTTTTATTTGATCATGTTAATAAACCAGGGTATAAAGGTTGGTTTGTTAAGAACAAACACGTGGAATGGGGTGACGAAATGGTTCTTTGAATCCTTCCTGACCTTTACAAGGCAGTATCTGCCCAAGGCTCACACCTTCTTTTCCATATTATCAGGGTTTGGCAGGGGTAGCCGGCAGGTGTCTCGATTGGTTTGCTATGAGACCAGACATTTGTGTGGATACAAACACAAACACAGAGCGGTCTTCAGGCTCCAGACCCGGGAACTCTCCTTTGAGCAAAAACTCTTCAGAAAAATGTGCAGAATAATAATTTCCTCTCTAACAATCTGCATATGCTGATGTGCACACTTGCAAAGGCCCCTGCATCATTTCTTACCTTATGTAGAACATAGTTTTCCTCTGCAAGAGAATTTGTGAATCTTTTAGGTTGCTTCGTAATGCTGCAGATATCACGCTTCCACCACTTCTTATTTATTTTTTTAAGGCAGAGCAGAGGAACAGATGTGGATCAGAATTTTAAGTAATGCGCAGTCTGTGCTTTTTGGATTGTTAAATAAGAGACAATATCTTTACTAAAGCCTCGGTGTTTTTAAAAGTCAGAATAGTGAAAGAAACATCATCAATAATTGATAATTGCTTGTACTGTGACGTTAAAATTAAACATTTATTGTATAGTTACAAACACACCTTCTTTGACCTGTTTTTATCTGGCAGGAGGGGATAGTTTGTTTTAAATAAGGAGTCATTTAAGTGCAGTTTATTTTGTGATTCCAGTTCACAAAAAAATAAACTAAAGGCGGTTTATGAGACGAACTGGTTCTAATCGTATTTATCAATTAGTCAAATTGAATCCAGGTTACAGCACCATATATAATCCAGTTGACAATTTAATATAATTTTTGAACAATTATTTAAAACAGAGTTGCTTGGGTGTAGAACAGCTGGCTGCGTTCCCACTTTGAATCCAATTCCTTTCTGGGGATAATCAGGAGGGTTGCGCCAGGAAGGGCATCCGACGCAAAACATCTGCTAATTCTGTGTGCACACAGCTGTGAAAAGTGAGATGCTGCTGAAAGGATAACAACAACCTCAGGAAGATTTCAGTAACATTGAGTCATGCTGATCAGAAAACCATGCTGGGCAAGCAACAGGTGACAGTAGAAAGTAAACACTTAACTTAACAGGAAGAAGTCTCCACCAGAACCAGGCTTGAGAGAAATTATCTGTCGTAGGGATAGCAGAAAATAAACACACCTGGAGTACTTTCTATGCAGAAACTACCAGAGTACACAAATAACACAATGCAGAAATACTTTCTATGGAAAGAAAAAGTAAATATAGCATGAAAGTAGTGGAAGCTATAGCTGTGTTATTGGCTTAACCAGGGAATAAAATAAAACTAAACACAAATGCATTGAGCTAAGGAGATATTCTATAGACAGAGCTGAAGAGGACAAAGTTGATGCCTCAAATCATTCAAGGAAAGACATGCAGCTTAATGTAAAAGTTCAGGGCAAGGAGTACCTTCAATAGAAATAAAAACGGAACACAAAGTTTAAAGCTGCATATAGAGCAATCGTTTCCTTAATATTAAAGGGTTTTTGACTGCTCAGATGTTTAATTGTGAGAAGGAAATATATAAAATTTACCATGGATTTAATATTAAATGGTTATGTTATCATTTACTTAGCTGAGATGTTGAAATAATCTGTCAATAAACAAAATGCTATCAGTTTTCATCAAATCTCTGCACAACCAAACATAGGTTTTGTTTTTAGCATCCTCCACAGGGGGTTTGAAATTCTGATCATTTCAGCTGATACCCAAAATAGAGGCTTATCTTTCGGGAATGAAAGCGCTCATTTGCCGTCCCTAAAATCTCATTAGCTCGTGCCAAATAAACATTCTAATCCCTTCTAAACACACCCTTAACCAGCAAGTGGAAGCAGCAGGAGGGAACACGAGCCATTATGGATCAATAGCACAGTCATGCTTTCTGCAACATGACTCACAATAAAGAAAGCGACTGGTAACTAAATTATTTTTTTTTTGTCTTCGCTGTGCACGCTCAGATGCCTTATGCCAAATTTATTCCTTCCCAAACGCCTCATTTCACTATTCAGCCTTCATTCAATTTAATGCTGTCTGAACAGGTTGGAAGGGATTGTTCCCCTGTGACTGTTGAGTTGCTGTACAGGATGACATAAGGGAGGGAGTATTGATATTGGATAATGGATTTCTGCAAGGATTCCTTTATATTCTCAAGTGTTAATGACTTTTCTGTCACATCCTTCTTTGACAAATAGTTTGAAAACTTATAGGACATTCGTAGAAAAAATAAGGACCCTGCAGGGTTTTCAGAGGAAGGTTTTAGTATTGCGGATGTCAAAGACAAAGAGAGTCACTTTGCATTCACAAAGACAAGCTTTAACTCAAATACTTTAAAACATAATATCCAAGTTAATGCCACTTAGTATGTTTTGACAACACATTTTGGATATTTTTCTCATTTAGAGTGCCATTTTTTTAAGAGATAACCACAAATTCTCATCTCAGTCTGGTATTGCTGATGTAACTGCTATCTGCAGCAGCAGATTGTGGAAATATACGACATTCTGTGGTCACACTGAGGGCTCTTTATATCAACTTAATGACTTAATAAAGGGAACTGCGTAGATGATCTCTGGGGAATATTTTAACATTTGCCTTCACAGATGTAGCCTCTCTGGAATAATGTTCAGAAGATGGAAGACGGAACTGAGTGTGAAGTGGTGAGGATGACAGTCAGATCCTTTAAGACCATCGATCTGAACTGGGAAAAGAGAGACCGCTCCCTCTGTGCTGGTTTCAGATGTATTTCTGTGTATTCTGTGTTTAAGCATCACGGGCCCCTCTTCAGTTACTGATGTTAGGGTGAGACATGAGATGGAGAGAGGATTACTATGTGAAGTAATACAACATCTGCTCCAGTTTCTCATATTGAAGAATGATCCAAGCTGAAACATGAATGTATCTTTCAGATACAAAAAAGCAGCATAAAATAACTAGCTGCTGTATTTGATCAGAATGACTGCAGACTTTAGTTGTTTTTATGCACGTCCTGCTGGAAGGAGACCCTGAGGCAGACCCAGTACCTGCTGGAGAAGCTGTAATCTATATTCCGTCTGTACTGGAAATTCACTGTGATTCCTCGGAATGGTTTGGAAAATGTTGCTGATGGGAAGGAGTGATGGGGGTTACCACCTGGACCTGGTACCTTTAAGAAGTGGATGTTAAGCTAAACATTTCAGCAAAAAATCTAGTTCTACTGTTTCTGTCTAGGTAAAATATTGATACTGATAATGACATATTGACAGTGACCTTTTTCTCTGATGTATGTCGGAGCCACAGCTTTTCTACAGCTGATAGGAAACAGTTGCTTCTGTTCTAGGATGCCCTCTCAACCCAGTGCAGCTGGCAGGTGTCAAAAGAGGTCTATCTAAAATAAAATCCTTTTTGGACAATGTCTTCCACCTCATGCATGAAGTTGTTGCCAAAGTGGAGAACTCCTTCAGTGATAGACTGCTGCATCATTGGTGCACAAAAGAGGATTATTGCAGATCTTTGTTCCCTGGAGATTTTAGACTTTATAACCAGCACTGCTTCCAAACAAAAGTGCTTATTCTCCTGCTTGCCTTTACACAAATACTTGTACTGCTTTTTGCTCATTTTAAATAACATTTATGCACTGATACTCTGTATTTTAGATAGTCTGTTATACACATGTACATGTAAGAGACACACCTTGTGATTTCAAATGAGCAGCTAAGTGGTGGGGTTATCAAAATATGAAATTTGGACTATTTTTCCTTTTGTGATGATTCTAAAGACTACAGACATCATTTGATCTCCTCCGGCAGGTCGTTTTGTGCCTCTGGGTTCTGATGAACGTGTCATTTCTCCTGGTCTTTCTTGAACAGCCTGAGGGCCCCCGTCAGGTGACGACAGGCTGTATGTGAGCGCCCACACACGCTTCAGAGCTCTATGACATAGAAAACTGCCATGACATGAACCGCTGTGAAGACTAAAACTCTGACATCAAGTGAGGAAAGCTTGAACAGTTTAGCCGGAGCAGATGAAACAGCAGAGCTGCAATCCTGTCGCCGTTGAGCTGTTGGAATTCTGGAGCTGGCCTGTCAGATTCATGTCAGCTACAGTGTTCTCTAATGCTTAAAAACATCTGAGGGAGACAGCTGCTCAGGAACACAGAGCACGTCAGACACCAGCACCGGCTACAACTGAGCCGGTTTTTGCTCACATCTCAAGTCCTCTAATAGAGAGCGGTGGTCTTTAAAGGGTTTGCTTGCAAGAAGCTGCTCATTGTTATGAGAGTCATTATTGGTGATCACTTTTTTATGAAGGAAGCTGAAAAAAAGATGCCTTCACTGGCAAGGAAACAGTTATGAGGATATTAAGCATCCATAATAGAGTCTATTGCTGATGAAGGCAATAATTAGCTTTTTAAATCAATCCGACAATGGCACTTCATCTTTTAATTTTGTCCATTCATTTTTAGTCTCTCTAACAATCTCTAACATCTCTTTTTATGCAACTTAGCCACTTTCATAAAGCTTGGAGGAGTCTGAGAAGACAGTATAAAGCAGAGAAGCTGAACCATTTGAGATAATATCAAAAGTTAAATAACAAGTGGCTTATTTCAAGTTTTTAATTATGTCATTATAAGGGAGAATTCCTTAAAAAAATAAATTGAGAAAACAGAAAGATGAAAGCTTAGCAAGAGAAACAACAAAAAGGAATGTTCGAAATCACAATTGTAAAAAAAATACAATTGTGAATACAATTTTATATGTATAGTAGCTATTGTTGCTATAGATTGGCTGCTTGAAAATAGCAGATTTTTCCTATGCTATAATTAATATTCTTCATGAAATTAGTCATACTGTAAATTCATTTATGATAACACAGAAACTGGCTGAAATGATGAGCATTTACTTGCATTCACCCTTATAAAAGTAGAATGGTTCCATTAGCTCTTCACATATCAAAACTTTAATTTTTGCCCACTGAAACCTTTAAGTGTGTGAATGACTGAATGTAGTTTAAATCACTTTGGACTGCTTGGACTTGATGAAGCAATAAATAAATGCAGGGCATATGCACACCATTTTTACCATTTATTTTTCTTTTCAAAACAGTTCAATCTTATCCTGATGGTTTGGACAGTATCTGTTATCAATATTTCGTTTCTGTTTCGGATTCTGAACTGGACTCAGATCTGGACTTTGACTGGGTCATTCTAACACATGAATATAGCTCTGGCTGTATATTTACGGTTAGTGTCATGCTGGATTGCGTACCCCTGATTTTGCAGCTATCTGCTTTGCTTCTGGGATTACCATCCATCTTATCAGAAACATCCCATGAACATGATACTGCCAGGTTCATGGAGACCATGAGTTCAAGGTTTTGTGTGGTGCTAGATTTCCATCATATGCAGTGTTTTGCATGTTGGCCATAACCTTTATATCACTTTCTTTTAAAAAACTTTCTGCCTGCCATTGTTCTGCAAAGTCTATATTTATATAGTGCAAGACTAATGGCAGCCCTGCCATCAGATTCTTCCTCCTGAGATGTGGATCTTCTCTGATTAATCCTCTTTTCTTCCTCCTGTTTGTGGACAATTTCCACACATTTTCAGTTGTGCCCAAAGCTTGAAGTATACATTTTGAAAACAATGTCCCTTTTCCTTTACATAACATTAATATGATTTCTGTGTTGTTATATCAGTTAAAATGTCAATAAGATACACTGAATTTGGTGGTTATTATAAAAAAAATGTTCAAGGGATATGAATAATTGTCCTTCTTTCCATTGCTTAAGATCCAGAAATATTACACGTTTCATTTTTCAACTTCATATTTCATTAGACAGCTTGTAAGACAGGCTTTCACTTACATTGCTAATGTTTATGCAGTCTAAGCAGAGCTCATCTCACTGCCATAAGTAAAACGCTCCTAAGATAAATTTATTTTAGAGATTGCTCATTGTAATTCATGAAGCCTCAAGTAAAAAAATGTGAGATGCTCTGAAAATCTTTTGGCATCTACAGAAAAAGTATGACTGAAAGATTTGTAGAGTGGCTAGAGTGTAGATTTGTAAAATGCCATTTTCCATAATCAGGCAAATATAATATGGGCCTCTGTGAAGAAAGAGTAATGCAATAGATGAATCAATTCATAGTCATGTCATAATAATGTAGATGTTTGTAACAGTCACCATGAACTGGGATTTTCCAGCCAACTTCCCGGTAAAACAGCCGTGACATCACTAATTGAGATAATATGTAAATATGATAATATTCCTTTGGAGCGAATAATGAGAGTAAATGAGAGTCCATTCTGGTGAGGGCTTTCATCCTTCAAACTGTGTCTTCATTTCATGCTTTCAACTAACTTTTCCCCATTAGTCATAATATTACTGAAGTAAAAGTAAAATGTACGACGTGGTAAAACGACTGCCAAAAGAGTTTTTTTCCCAAAACTTTTCTCGTTTTTCAAGTAAATGTAGCTGAGGAAATTCAGTTACCACCACTGTTGGTTGTGCTAAAAAAACGTGTGTATAGTTTTCAACCATGTTGTTGCACCATTTTTATGTTTTACTTTTTTTCAATCAGATTTAGTTAAAACACACAGTCACTATAAAGATAGAAAAGATTTTAAATTATTTATCATGACATTGACATTAAGCATAGCAGTGCATAACACTTTTTTCTACTAGTAGTAATGTATGAAATATCAATTCAGAAGTTGCCATCACCAAACTATTGTATGTGGCCTGTTGGCAAAAGCTGTCATCAGTAAGCCTTAATTACTTCTTCTGCATATATACTGTTACAGAGAAGCAAACTTTTAATCTGGTTTGTTATCAAGTTTTGTCTCTTCCTGCATTTCCAACAAAGTCCATTTCCAGTTAATAATGCCTCACTGTAGGGTAACAATAGAAACTGCAGAAAAAATATGACAACCAAAATGTGTACATACAATTTGCTTAGTTCATGTGAAATCAGTTTGGGGCAAAAATCACAATTCATAAGACATGTTCTCTATGCTTCCAAAACAAAACAAAAATATCTGGATAGAACATTAAAAAAAACACTAAACATGATGGAAACATATTTTGTTTTCAGCACCTCAAGGCAATTGCCAGGTTTATAATAATCTTGAATTTGTTGTGATTTCAATCTCACATTGTCTGGCACATTAGAATTTAGACTTAATTCCAATAAAAATGTCACTTTTTCCATGTTACAAACGATGTGCTCAAATCATGGAACTTTGGTAGATGAAAGTTAAAGTATTTTGCACTTCCTTCATTTCACCTTTTCTCTCCCTAAACTAAGTCTCTCATTAAAATTTTTGCATTGTGAAACTCTAGTGTGTGAATTGACCAAGCAGATGGGGAAAGAGGAAGCAAAGGTCACAAGTTTGATTCCAAGAAAAGATAAGGTGTGTCAGTGAACTGACGTGACGTCTGTTGAAGTGTCCTTGAGCCCAACACACAGCTCCTATCTTCACAATATGGGTCACCCTGGATAAGAAAGGATGAAGTGCTCTTACAGTAATTGCTTCGTAATTATCTTTGGTGGGACAATTCACCGCTACTGTGTAATCAGAGGGCCATCTTCACACATCCTGGCAGTAATATGGTGAGGACAAAGAAGAATTTAAAGTAAAGTTTAATTGCACTATCTGTACTATCTGTACTGCATGATACTTTCATACAGAGACACAGAACATTTCTTTACTGTCAGATTTTTCCTGCTTCAAGGCAGTCTGGATTACTAAAATATTTCTATTTACCAGGATAATTAGCAAGATAATTTATTGCTTATTGGAGATGTTTGACATTGGATAATGAGACTACCTTACCTGCTTCATTCAATGTCTAAACAACATATTTTACTTTTTTGCTAGGGTTGTGTTAGGTAAATTGTTTTACCTAACAGGTTGCAAAGCATGTCTGTTGTTGCTACTGCTGTAAAAATACATTGATTTGATTTTTTTTTTTTTTAAAGAGACAGCGCAGTTTAATACAACACATGAAAATTCACTAGTTTAAAAAGCCAGAAAAGGCAAAAATAATTTTTTTCATAGATCATCTTTACAAAGGTTGACTAGAATTTGGATTGGGAATGAGTCTAGTTACAATAAATTACTGCATTTTAACTATAACCACAATCATTTTAATCCTAATGCCACTACTGACAACACATTACCTTTTCTTATGAAGTATTAAGAGACAGTAATGGAAATAAAGAATAAAGACTATTTCCTAGCCTTCAAATAAATATTTTCTATATATAGAATCCCTGCCAACATCTTGACATCCCAACAGAATCATCCGAGGGAGTGATGAAATTTGTAGAGCACTTTCGAAGCTTCAGAACAGCATCATCACTGGGAAAAACCATCTCTTATTTAAAGTTTATGGTTTTCAAACTCAGCTGAGAGTAAACTGGAATGTTACCACTAGTACCGGGTGTACAAGCATCACTCAATTTCTTATGCAATATCAGAGTCTCTGTTGCACTTGAATTTTTCAGAGTTTTTTTTTTTGCAGAGTACAAGTGTGGAAGTGTGGCGAACTCATAGACTCAAACGTCTTTGCTATTTTTGTACTTTCGTATTTTTTAATACCTGCTATTTTAAGCAAAGCCAGTGTGTCTTTCTTTAAAGAGTGCCGGCTGCTCAGTATTCAGAGTGCGAAACCCACGTGTTGTCAGCTCAGTCTGCTGCCCCTGCCAAGTGATGATGAACTGTTGGCCCAAGGCTGCTTGCTGGCTGCAGGTGTGAGCCATCACTGCGGTCACCAACCTTTCCTATCACCAGCTCAGCTGACACCATGTCCCCTTCCTTCCATAAGATAACAGTCGGTCTATTTGGTTGACAGACAGATACAGTGAATTCACAGTGGAACTGGTGTGCATTATTGTAATCAGTTCCAAGAAATTATGCAACCACAAAGAAAAAAAGTTTTCATCACTCTTCCCCCGGAAAGAATGACAAGATAAAACCTTGAAATTCCCACCGCTAAGTGGTAAAGGTACTCTGTTCTGTGTTTTAAAAAAAAGGCTTCATGAAATTAATAACTTCGGAAGCTTTTTTTCAGAAACTTACTCTAATGTCTTTTATTTTCTTTAATATTTGGATTTCTTTTCTCTTATCAGCATAAGTCTACTAATTAGTTGTTCTGCCGTGTCGTTGTTGGCAGTGATTATGTTCAGTACAGGTGTTTCTTTCTTGTTGTCTCACAAGATAAACAATTAATCTCCCTGCAAGGGTTTTCTTTTTTAACTCACTTGAAAGAAAGTAGATGTTGCACTCCTTCCATCTGGTCCATAAATGCATATTTTCTGTAACTGTGTTTTCCTACTTTTTTTAAACCCTAAAAAATAAATATTTTTAGTTGCAAGTTAGCATCTGTTGTTGCAAAAATCTATAATCCACACAAACAAAGATATTTTTGCTTAAATATCCATGAAAAACAAGAATATCAATTCTTGAAAATGAGAAATGAAACCTAGAAAAATTCCCCGAGCCAATTTTTTATTGCTATCTGACACTTTTTGGTCATTTATTCCCATTTTAATTCTACTCATCAGGTTTAGGTGGCACATCTGGAGGCAAAACTTAATCAGTGAAGAAGTTAATTGAATTTTAAATTGAAAGAGAATGAATGGGAAACTAATTTGACAACTACTCTGCAGCTGCAGCAGTCAGATGTTGGCTGAATTAAATATATTTTCTTTGTTATTCCTGATAAACACAAAGCTTGAGTAATTAATTTAAAATGTATTACAATTGATAATAATACCTCAGGCTAAGTTAGATTTAGCATATTTAACGCTGGCAAAACAACAGAAACAAAATTCATCAGAAAAAATATCTGAAAAATGTGTCCTTTCAGAGAAAATAACCTCTGAATTTATCTGAGAATTAAAATGACAACCTAAATACATAACATTCATCCAACTGTAACAGTTATGGGCTTGGCAGCTAACTGCGGCTACATAAGCAGCATCGGAAGAGTGGCCTTTTAAGGAGCCTGAGGTGTGAAAAAACACAGGAGGCAGTGCTTTTAGTTTTGGTGACTATATATTAAGTGATTTGAATAAAAAAAGCATACAATTACAATAACACAATGAGACACATGAGAATTGACTCAGAATAAATTGATTTCCAAATCCTAAAGTCCATAGTCCATTCCTAGCTCGCCATCTTTCGATCCAGATGAGGATCTAATCCGACAGGTGGAAAAAAAAAACCCCGACCTAAAAGGTCAGAAAACCCATTAAGTGTTTTATCAGAAACAATTATGTACAAATATAATACAAAGGAAATAATTATTAAATTTAAACATCTAGTTTATGCATACTAAATGCAAATGCAATAATTAGATTCCTAATAATTAAACAAACATTTCAATAAGGTTAAATTAACCATAATTTAAATAAAACAAAACTATCATATTTCAACTAATCAATCTAAAGTTAAAGTGCACTTCCAAAATATCAATCAAGAAAAATAAAATAATCATCAAATACTCAAGCAGAGTAAGGGAAGGAAAATAAATAAATAAATATACTGCGCAATATCAACTTGAGTGTAGCTACATTCTGTTCTGATCAATTTTATTTTAAACTTCAGTGCCTTGGCATCAATGTAAAGGTGTCAGAACAGGCACAAAATTCAGCAACAAGTTACCTTTTTTGAAGAGAGTGGGGCGTACTTAGCCACAATCAGCACTGACAGAATTCTGGTGACGGTCCAGGTAAACATGCCAGTGATTCTAATAAAACAACCCTCCAATGAGCAATCGAGCAGAAGTACCACATAGAAAAAATAACACTGTTAACAAATAACAAACTCACCCAGCAATCAAATCAATATGTTCAAAGATTTTTTGAGGAATTCCTGAGGAAGACGCCAACAGCAAGCCACAATCACAGTGGAACAGGTGAGGATCTTTTACTGCGCACTGGAGGCGTGGCTTTAAATAAGTTAGCAGCGTTCGGGCAACACAGGAAGTGGGCCCGCAAAAATAAAAGTCCTTTACTAATTGTGGGTTACACAACCATTCTCTGCATCTGCTTATTCCTGTTAGGAGGGTCTACAGAGACCCTCCAAACATGTTGCATTTCCACTATAAGTATATCTCATTTTGACATGGAGGAAAACTACAGAGTATGCATTTGCAGGAAAATCCAGTAATTTTTAAAACATTGCATAAATATTATCTTTGATTGAATGATTTTTGGACAAGTCTTTTGGTGACTTCCTGCTTGTGCTTCATAGATGTACTGTAGTACACGCCACAAGTGCCGATGTACAGCAACCATCAATGTAGATTGTTGTTACTGAGGGTTAAATTCACACAGCAGACAAACGTGACCCAAACCTGATCTTTGTTGCCCAGATGTGATCAATATCTAACTTTTTCAAAGCAGTCTTAACAACCCAATTCCAAATTTTCCACCCACTGCCCAAAATCAAATATGTCCATATGAGATACCAAATTGGATACATATCCAATAGCTTTCATAGCGTTTGCAATCTGAAAGGTCATGTCGCATTTTATCCAACTTTTACGTCATTAACCTGAGGTATGCGACATAATTCTGCACCAGTAGAAGCCAGACACTGTAAATCTGGACAGTGGAAATTGTAATTCTGAAATTATGAAAAAAGTCTGTCAGTGAAGTGCATCACTTCACAATCCCATCACTCCTCATCCCAAAGCCAAACAGATTTCTGTAGGGAAAAAGATCTTTTACTTCATCAAAAGTCCATTGGTATTACTTGTGCTTCTCTTTCCTTACCTTACCGTCCTTTGTTTTGTTACAACCTTGTGACAATAGTATTGGCTCCCATTGTTCAACAGCTTTAAAATTAGTCCATGGACAGCAGCGTTCACTATTACTTCCATAAACAGTGTGTCTTTGTGTATGGGATAAGTAGAGTTCATCTAACAGAGAAATTATGAGAGAATTTACCCTGTGGGTCTGATTGTTTTTTGTCTTTAAAATGTAAACAATTGATTCTCGGAGTAAACTTTTGTCCTAAGACTAGTTGTAAGTTTTCTTTTAGCTCTAAAATT
This sequence comes from Xiphophorus couchianus, assembly GCF_001444195.1. NCBI lineage: Eukaryota > Metazoa > Chordata > Actinopteri > Cyprinodontiformes > Poeciliidae > Xiphophorus > Xiphophorus couchianus. The sequence continues at coordinate 5,039,777 of NC_040230.1, forward strand.
CCTGTTAAAGTAAAAACACGTGACTGCACAACGATGCCCCCCTAATGATTCATCCCTGCAGACTCTCAGAAGAACATTTAACACTCACGGCCATGGTGGGTGTTTGTGATTTTTATGTATTCTTGTAATCCTCTCTTACATGCCTAGGTCAAGCTTTGCTGTAGGCCTTACTATCTGTATTCTGTAAAGACCAGGGATCTTGTGCAGAAGTTATCTAATGATGACTAAAAACTCCTACATACCACCTTGAGGTCCCACACACACCTCTGTTATTTAAGGCTTTGGTGGGAGCGCACGTGGACCTTTTGTAGTTCTCCTCCAAAAGCTGCATCAGCATTTTACTCACACATCGGTGTGGGGTTTTTAGACTATTAGTGTGAATTCTTTGTTTTTAAAGACAAGCTCTAATCCAGTCTCAAGAGAAATGGGGGTGTTGTTGAGTTAAGGACTGTATACTGGCTGACAGAAAGAGGATACGGCCACTGAAACCATAGCAACAACAGTTAGAATCTGGTCAGACTTAGAAAATATCAGATGTGTTTTGGAAATTATAGAAAGGTTGAAGCAACATATTAGCGCCCACAGAGTTAGATTTTTTTCTTCTTTTTTTTCTATTTTGACCTTATTTCTGCAGTATTTGAGTTAATCTCTTCAAACAATTCCCTCTCACCTCTGCTGTTTCTTTCCCTCAAAGCTCAGCTTATTTCTTTCCTCTTCCTCTCATCTTTCTCTCAAGGCTCCCAGTCACTCACCTGTCTCACCACCTTCTCTAAAACTCCTCTTTCTTCCCCATCACCATATTTTTAAAAGTTAATTTCTATTTGTCTTGTGTGGATACGTCAGTGTTGTACTTTTGAAATGAGCAAGCATGTTCTCTTATCTAACCTTGCTCTAAAGTGTATATTATGTCAGGAGAGAGTAATAGCCTGATTTAATATACCTCAGTTTTTGTCTTTCTTTTGCATTTCTCACCCTTTTTTTAATCTCCTTTGCTTCTGCCTTATTAATCTCTTCCTCATCAATCACGTTTCAGTTCTCCTCATTATGTCACTATTCAATAGCCCCTGTTATTATCTGCTGTCATCCCTCCTTGTCCCTCTCCTCCATCCATCATTCTCATTTACTCTTTGCAACTTATTCAATGTCTTCACGTCCTTTTGTTTTCTCCCTAACTTGACAGGATTTTCCTCCAGCTGTGTGTCTACACTCTGAATCCTTATTTTCAATCTTTGTTCACCCACCTGTAGAAGAACCATCTTCCACTGGTATGCAACCAGTCAAACTAGTTGAAGCAGAAGACATCTGTGCCCTGCCTCAGCAGTAGTCTGGCCTCCTCCCTGTGGTATTGCTAGGCCCCCTGTTGTGATGCAGCCATCCTTAGCGGCTCCTTAGCATCGTGATTTAACTGTGCTCTGTGCAAAGCCATAATGCCTCACACCGATGAGAAAAAAACAAAATAAAAGAGAAAGGTTATACATATCTCTAGATTGTATGTGGACACCTTTTGTTTTCTTTATTAGTTTTATTACATAAGGACAAGTGATTGCAACTAATTCTGAATGTCTTTCTCCATTTCTGATTATGACAAAAAACAAAGAGTATAATAAAGGTTTAAAATATAAATCAAAGTAAAAACATATCACACATTACGATCCAACAGTAAAAAACAATGAAAATGCAACACAGTGAAATTAATCTGTGAATACAACGCTTGTCTTGCTATGATACAATATCCTAAGCATTATCACAAATTTGACCATGCAAATGTATATAAACCAAAAAGATTTAGACCAATGAGTGAGCCTTGGGGCACGCCTGTTTTTGAATTATTATTTTTTTATTTATATTTTTGAACCAATGATTGCCATATGGACAGAAGTACTTGCAGGCCAAAAGAAAAAAAAACGTTTTTTACCCTAAAAACTTTAACTCAACAAAACACTAAACATTTTTAAGCATTCCTTATTTAATTAGCGAAACAAAGTCAGATTTATTTGTAGCCTAGGGATTTGTAAGTTACTGTAGATCAAATGATTGTCTCACTAAAACAAATGTATTGAGTTTGTAAATTAATTTGTCCTTAATTAAAACTAAAAAGTGGGCAACTTTTACAAGATACTATCCATCATATTGCTTTTAACAACAAGCTTCAGCTTAACCTAAAATATGAATTATTCATATGTATTCATTCTGTATGTCTCAAACAGTGAAGGGATTTATCTTTAAAGCTAGAATTTATTCAGTACTGCAGCTAAAAATCTCTTGACGCTCTGCCATCTTTTAAACTTGACAAGCTTTATGCAACAACTTTGAGCTATGTTATCAAACATTTCACCACAAACCAAGAAAACTCATTTTGTTATGTCTCTGGCTCTCTCTGACTTCTAAAGGCTCTGATATGCTTCACATGAACCAGCAGCTTTCTCAAGCAGATCCATCTTTTATTTTTATTTTGCAAAACCTTGACTAATAAGATACATGTTAAGTTTCTCCCCCGTATCTCCCCTCCCTAGTACATTATTTGAGACCACTCTTTTTGTAATGAGGTTTTTGTTCATTTACACTCTGAACAGCCTCCAATAATTTTATTTTCTACAAAATATTCTGTCATCACACTTTCACAAGACTTGTCGCCTTTCAAAACTCTAAGCCGGTGTTACCGCTTTGCTCAGATCATGTCAGTTTATTAATGAGCACAAGCTGTAGACTGAGAGGAACTTTTATCTCATTAGTTTAAGCAAGGAAGATGATGCAGGTGTCTGTCACATGTACTTTGAAGTTCTGCAGCTCTGCGGATGGTTGATTAGCTGCTACCACGGCAGCTAATCAACCATCGCTGACACTCCAAGGTAATAGAAATCTAAATTCTCATCACTTTTTATTCACTCAGTCATCTTTACTTTGGAAAGAAGTGACACAGATGAGTTACTTTACTCATAGCAAGTTTTGAACTCATACATCTAAATGAGCTGGATGACGTTGTTTAAAAGCTGAGGCATTCTCTTTCTCCAGCTCTTTTCAGATTTAAACATCAAGTCAATGTTGCACAAATCCTGTGGTTAATATACATTTTGAGACTGCAGGGTTTTTTGTGGTGAAAAATGCTATTTTTAATTTGTTTAAGTGCAACGAGCAAAGGGAATCACATCATGAAGAATGTCAAAAAGACAAGAGAACATAGAGTGAAATTACATGAATATTCATAGGAGCAGTGAATTATTAATGAACAATTTTATGGGTATTATAATAACACTCAGAGGAAGTGTAAAGCACATTTTTAAAACTTTAATCTTTCTCTCTCATCAGGAAGGCCAGCTCTTGTCTTAGGATGCCCACTTGAACCAGTGCAGACAGGCTTAAAAAAATCAGATTTGCACAAAGTTTTCAGCATGAAGCTGTTGCTGAACAGGAGAAATCCTTCAGTGACAGACTGCTGCCTCCTGGTGCACAAAGGAGCATTATCGTAGATCCTTCCTCCCAGCAGCTGTAAGACTGCTGGGAGGAAGCAACACTGCTCCTATATATATATATGTATATATATATTTATATATGGACATACTTGAGTACAACTTTTGGGTATAAAACATCCTCTCCACTTCATGCTGCCTCCTGCTTCACAAAATCCACCAGTGACACCTGCAGACTTGGAAGAGATAAAACAGTCCAAACATGGAAAATTATTAATATTGTTATTAACCAAATAATAACTTTAAATGTTTTATATAACTGTGCATCAGTTGTGATATATGTAGATAAATTTTACAGTGCACAAGTTGTTTGTTAATTTCTTGATTGCTTTGTATGTAGATGAAATTCATTTATTCTTCTTGTAGAATTGAATATCCTGAAAGAGATATATTTCAATCAGAATGTGACTTTTATATCTATTGTAAATTAGCAATATGTGATTTAACAATGTAACAACGAGAATTTCGTATTCATATAGAAATTTATTTTTTCGATTTTGAATAAACATTTCTATTTTGAAATAATTTTCTAGTGTTTTGTTGTTTCAGGTTGTAAATTGGTAAAGGTTAACCGTCTACTGACTTCTTAATTTCTTAACTACATTTCCCAGAAAACCTTTGTGGTGAGGCCTACGTCATATACGCTATCAGTTTCCGGTTGAAGTGTAAATGGATACATGACACAGTTGTTTGGAGGAAACGGTCTTCGGGAAAACACTCCACGGCTAAAACATTACTGACGGGAATTCGACATTAATCCCCGCTGACGGTGTCGTAAGGTGTCGGCCGCGATGGAAGCGGTCCCGCGAATGCCGATGATCTGGCTGGATCTGAAAGAGGCAGGGGAGTTCCAGTTTAGTCCGTCCGTGAAGCAGGTGAGCTGGGTGGGGAGTGGAGCAACAGGGCTGAGGTCGAAAGTCAACCAAACTAGGATTATGGAGGACGAGATAATCCAGCCAGGAAGCTAACGTTAGCTACAGTTCTTACTGGTGACTTATATGTGGCTTCGTGTGGGATAATGGAAATTTCTAGAAGGGATATCCCGGGCTAAGCTACGTTATTTCTCTAGCAAACACTCCTGACCACCGCCTTGCTAACGTTAGCCTGCTAGTAAATAAGAAGGGAAAAGCTCCAACTGAAATATAATTAGCTTACAGTAAACTAGCTCTAATTAAATCACAATGACAACAGAAAAGGGCAAAAAAAAAATAAGCATTAGTAAAACGATGAGACAGGCTGCTACCGCTGGTGGCCCAGTCAGCCTTCCGACAGGAGAACAGTAAACAGTGATCTCATTGTCACATGCACCTGAAGGGGTTTCAGCTTCACAACTATAAAATGTGTTTTTCTATTAAACCGCCAACATCTAAACATACAGGCCGCAACAGTACTGTACACATTACACATAGAGTAATGTTCATAATTAAAGTAGCCGCAAAAGACTCCAGAATCAGATGAAACGTGGAATACAATTGGATTGAATCCTGTTTTCTAGTGTCTTCCCTGGCGCTTCAGTAAAGTGGTGATTAAACTATTCCACTGAATTGACATTCCCACCTGAAACTGATCAGCTCTCATATGATTTAAATATAAGGGGACTTTGTATTTCGGTTGGTGTAGACAGTTACCTGTCTCACTGAAAATTCTGGCAAACACAATCTTTATGCTTGTCATGAAACAGCAAACGTATGTCAAACTTTCCCTCTTGACATATAAATAAAATCTCTACTGGAAATATGCTATCAAAAATCTAATTACATTTTCAGCAGATATTATTTAAATATTCCAAAAGGAGATGTGTCAATTAAACTACACATTTTAATGGTCTCAATGAAGCAATTTATTATTATAGATAATGTGCGTGTTATCTTCATTTGCTTTAGTGCTACAGGATAACCCTCAACCTCTGGGAATTCAGCCTAATTATAAATAGAAGTAAATATGGAAGCATTGAGTGAAAGTTACATGAAATCAGTAAAAGTTCACGTCTGATCTTTCTCTTACAGACTGTGAGACAATGTCTGTAACTGCAATGTCCTTGATTTTAAGAAAACATTTTGGTGTAGGGAAAATAGTGTAGGGCTGCACAGTGGCGCAGTTGGTAGCACTGTTGCCTTGCAGCAAGAAGGTCCTGGGTTCGATTCCCGGCCGGGGTCTTTCTGCATGGAGTTTGCATGTTCTCCCTGTGCATGCGTGGGTTCTCTCCGGGTACTCCGGCTTCCTCCCACAGGAGGAAAAACATGACTGTCAGGTCAATTGGTTTCTCTAAATTCTCCCTAGTGTGTGTGTGCATGGTTGTTTGTCCTGTATGTCTCTGTGTTGCCCTGCGACAGACTGGCGACCTGTCCAGGGTGTACCCCGCCTCTCGCCCGGAACGTAGCTGGAGATGGGCACCAGCAACCCTCCCGACCCCATTAGGGACAAGGGTGAACAGAAAATGGATGGATGGATGGAAAATAGTGTAGATGTTTCATGCCTAAGCTCTTGTCATATTAAATTCTTGTTTTTATTTTTGGCTTTTAACGAAAATGACCCTAAGGAGATGGGATTGTTTTGTTTGTTGGAGTTTTTAACCATCAAACAAAAAATACTCTGGATCAAAATTTATGCATTCACTTAATAGCCAAACATTACCAATTTGTTCCACCTACTTCATTTTTGTTTTTCACAAACAAACAATTTTGTTCTAATGTCCCAAACTACAATTACATAATACTATGTAATACACTTTTTCTGAAGATTTAATATTACATCCCATAACATACACCCCATTTACATTTACCCATTACCCCAACTTCTAGTTTTGGTCTCTTGTTTTTTTACATTTGATAGTCAAAACAGATGTCAGATTAAATCAAAAATAAATATGGGGAGCCTCTTTTTGGTGAATTGTATTAATTGGTGAATTGGTGAAACATTCTGGGGCAGACAGTTTCTTCTTCTATCCAGAAAGTCAGATAAAAGGCTAAAGAAGTCAAAATCAGCCCAATATTATTAAAGACATAACTGCTCACAACTACATTTGCTACTAAGGAGTTGGTGACATTATGCAACATCAGCAAATAAAAGCACAAATTGGCTTCATAATGTGTTAAAAAATATATTCGCTATTCTTATCGGTTTTATGAACTAATTCTGACAAATTATTACAATACTATTGTGACTGCATTCCAGGACTGGACAGTAAATTGAACAATGCATTTTTCTGAGTTCGGACCTTATCAAGTGTTTCTGGATTAACAGTAACTGGGCATTTTTCCACCAGGCTTGTGACTTTTCTGCATCCTTGGCTGAATTAAAAACTGAAGCAGCTATGTCTGTTGAAGATTATTTGTCTGCAAGGTTGTTTTCCCTCCTGAGCTGACTCGAAGTAGCTTCACTGCTTTACAAAGCAGCTTGTGGGGTGATTAATATCCAGGCAAAACACCATGGAAGAGAGTGTCTTAGCTTTTTAACTTTTATTAAAAATGCAACATTAGTATTAGGACTGACTAACTGAAAAACCTTAAAATTAGCAATGATTCTCTGAGTTTTATGTACAGTTTAATTTGTTTCTGTAGTTAAAGTTAAAATTGACTTTCTGCTTTCACTTTCTTCATTGTAGTTCATCCTAAAGAACTACGGAGAGAATCCAGACAACTACAACGAGCAGCTGAAGAAATTGGAGACTCTGCGGCAGGTGGGTAGCATCTAAAACGTTCTCGTAAAACATAATGTTTTTCTATTTCTACTACCACTGCCATCTATAAACTCCCGGATGTTTAGATATTCACCTTATCTATTAAGGAAACAATTGTTTCCTTGTTAGTTTATTTCTCCATGATGGACAAAATAATCAGAACTATTGGCTATTTCTATAAAGACAATCAGTGATGGAAATTGAAAGGCTTTTTGTCATTTATATTGACTTCTGGTTTTCTTAATATTTTCCTATAAAAATGTAGCAAACTATGCTTTATATGTTTCATAACTTTACTGAAAATAAATGCTGAAGCAGCTGAAATGGAACTTGTTACTTTTCTATAAAATACAGTAAGATCTTTATTTACATGTTTTACAAAGCTGACTTTGTGTTCTTCCTCTATTCAGTCATTTAATGAGTTTGAAAAGATACTTTTCTGATTTAACCAGAGGATGCATTTAACATGACCCCCATATTATGCTTTAGGCAGAAAAATGATTTTTGATAGTTCTTGTGTGAGTCTACAGATAGTCTGTCTGGAAAAACCCTTAACATTTCTTCTATTTGTTTAGTGTTTGTTGTATTTTCCTGTTGTGTAACAGAGAGAGCTCCATTAAAATAAGATTTAATTAAATGTATTGGCACCAAAACAAAACCATGAATATGCATATTGTGGTTTCTCTGGTAAATGGTCTTTCTATTCACATTTCTGAACATGTTTGTGCAAGTGATTACTAATTAAATAACTGAAGATTGCAGAAATTGGCTATATAAGGTAATATAGAGTCTGGGAGTTTTTACCTTAGAGCGGTGGAGGTTTCTTGATATAATGTAATTTAAAATCCATTACGAAAATTTATTAAATCCAATGTCATTTGTGCATCAGACAATATAATGCTTTTATGTTAATTGTAATCAAATTTGTAACAGTGAATTAAACAACATCTTGCGTTCCAACGCAATTAAAAACTGAAACTTGTGAGTTTTAATGCAACTACGGGGTGCATTAAAAATTAAAATATCACATTTTAATTTTTACCTAGCGAACAGCCAGTCAAAGGAAATTTGAACCACTTAAACTACAAATTTATTAATGCACTACTACATCACAACTTTTGTATAAGTATGCTATATATATTTCATTACAATCTTCTTAAATAAAAAAGGCAGTCTTTTTATTTAATTTTTTTTTATCTGAGTAACTCCAATGTTTAACCAGGACTGGTAACCAGGACAAATAGGTAATTTGTTCTTTTGACAAATTCCATTATGTCAGTCCTTATAGAACAAGCCTTAACATCATAATCTTAATTTATTGGTGTTGTTGTAAACAACACTGAAAATGCTTCACATTCCTGACCAGCTGACGTCCGTCCTAGTTTGCTGAAAACCAGTGTTTCACATAGCATGTGCAGGAGGATTTATTAAAAGCATCCAACCGTATTAAAATGCCAAAGTGGAAGAACAGAGGTGGAATTTGCAGTTATAGATTCAACAGGTGATTTCAAAGTAAACATTGGGAAGATACAGTAAGCCCTCAGATTATTCAAATGCAAATCAGCCTTTTATTAATGTTTTTACTGTTGCTGACTGAAATCAAGCAGATAAAAATTAAGGACCTTTTTGACAGTTTTACTAGAATAATCATCGACCTGCTGGTTCTTAGAAGGTTAGATTTAGCTCTTCTGCTTATATTAAATCTATGACTAACTGTGAAGTCAACACTTCACCTTTTACTTCAAGCAGTTTGATTAAAAGCAACTTTAAACATCTCTTCTTTCTCTGCTGTTTTTAATTTCCACTGGGACAGTCTAATGGCAGATGATTGAAGTCAAATGTTCGGTGGAGTGGATGAATGATGTGCACTTTGTTTAGCATCTCATCAATTCCTGCTCCAATCTAAGCTGTAAATCACATTGAAATTGACACACCTAAAATAATGAGCTGTTTGCAAAGTCATTAAGGGAATGATAAATAATACACGGCAGTATTACATCACAGCGCTGTCTTATGTAATGTTTTTAAACTTGTAGCGGTGAGTTTAATTACTTTTAGTGCTGCAGAAATGTATGATTTGTGTGTGTTTTACAGAATGCTGTGAATGTGACAAGAGATTTCGAGGGATGCAGCACCTTGAGGAAGTACTTTGGCCAGCTGCATTACCTCCAGAGTCGAGTTCCGCTGGGGGGAGGCCAGGAGGCGGCGGTACCCATCTCATGGTAGGAACTTACTCTGCGAGTTTTTACCTTTGAGCTGCAGACGTCTGACGTAGTCACACCTTAGACTTTGATCTAGATTTCAACGTCCCTTTAAATCTGTAGGCACAATGCAGATTTGCCTACAGGAGTTAAACAGGAGCTCTTTTTAACTCCTGTTAAATAGAACAATTTAACAGGAGTTAAGCTGTAAGGGTGCTTTTGTTATTGATTATTGTCTGACAGAATCAAAGCGACTCTCATTTCTCCTTTGAAAATGAATGAAAGCTCTCATTAACTGCAAGCAACTAATGATTATTTTACTAATCGATTATTCTGCAGATTAGTCTGACCATTAATCAAATAAAATAAGGGGACATTCTATAAATTACTCATTTAACCACTGAAACCCTGTTTATATAATAATAGGCATGCATTAAAATATTCACATAAACAGATAATTCCTCTACCTTTTTTAAATAAGAGCCATTTTATTGCCTAAAACGCAATAACATAGTACTGCTTTAGTAAATTTGAACTTGGTGAACATAAAATAAATGCCACTGGCGGAGTTTTGAGGAGTTATCTTAAATGCAATATCTATATTTATAATGTACAAATATTCACAATTACTGCTCCGAATCCATTGTTTTTTCAGCAAATTACCTTTTTTGAGTCTGTATTCTCAAGTTAGCGATGAAACAGTTACTAAATTAGTTGCAGATTATTTCATTAATCGATTCATCACAATTAATCTGACTAATTGTTTCAGCCCTACACATGTTGTCATTTCTTTGCTTCAGAAAGCAAAGAAATTGATTGAGTTTTATGTTGAAGCAGTGTGCTTTGAAAACTTTTCAAACTCCTGGTGACTGACGTTCATTCTTGCTAATACTGTGCTTTTAATTTCCATTCAGGACTGAAATTTTCTCTGGAAAAACAGTCACCCACAATGACATCAGCTATGAGCAGGCCTGCATCCTTTACAATCTGGGTGAGTCCTGACACTATTGCCATTGGTGTTTATGTCATCCTCGTACTACCCACAATGCATTGCATTCCATAGTATAAATAAACAAACTTTCTTTTTTATTTTAAGTAACCAAAAACTTAAAATAAAGTTTTAAGTTTTTGTTTTAAGTTTTAAGTTAAAAAGTTTTAGACCACTTTTTAGTGGTCTTTTTAATTTATTATGTCTTCAAGGAGTTGTTGAAGCACTCAATAATACCTATGATTAAACTACAATCCAATATATACAATATAAATTGAGAATCAAGCATGTGCTGTGGGGAATGCAGATCTGATTGCATGTTAAGATGAAAATATTGAGACGTTAAACCTTCTCCGACCTTTGTGTGGAATTTCTCCAGGAGCGCTGCACTCCATGTTGGGAGCCATGGATAACCGCGTTTCAGAGGAGGTATGGTGGTTCTCTGACAGAACAGCTGCGTCTGTGTTTGCTTTCCTAGTGTAACAGATTCTGCTGTGGTTTCAGGGCATGAAGGTGTCCTGCACTCACTTCCAGTGCTCAGCCGGAGCGTTCTCCTACCTGAGAGACCATTTCAACCACAACTACAGCGTGGACATGAGCCACCAGATCCTTAACCTCAACATCAACCTTATGCTAGTACGTAATCTAAAGCACAGCAGGCCTAATCTAAGTTGCACACAGAAACATGTCATCAATCTGTTTCTGTTTCCCAGGGTCAGGCTCAGGAATGTCTCCTAGAGAAATCCATGTTAGACAACCGGAAAAGTTTCCTGGTTGCCCGCATCAGTGCTCAGGTTCGGTTTTCCCTTAATACTTATTATATTCCATAGTAGTGATGTGACCAATGATTGTAATGTTTTTAAAAGTTGATGTGTTGTTGTGCTGTAGGTGGTGGATTATTATAAAGAGGCCTGCAGGGCTCTGGAGAACTCCGAGACAGCCTCCATGCTGGGGAAGATCCAGAAAGACTGGAAAAAACTGGTTCAGATGAAGATCTACTACTTTGCTGCTATTGCACATGTGAGTAGCCAATGGGGGCATCCGTAAGGGTTTAATGTGATTTGTTAGTGCACACACAGCCTTGGCATTTTGTTTGTGACCTGTTTCTTTCCCAACAGCTTCATATGGGAAAGCAGGCAGAGGAGCAGCAGAAATACGGAGAACGGGTGAGCACAATATTTAGCTTTTCTTTTGACTTTTTCTGCTGTAACAAAATACAATGAAGTCAATGAGATTTTCAAGAAATCTTTAAAACATGCAACAATTTTTTATTTAACTACTTAACTTCTGTACTTTTGCTCATTATCAAGATTTTTACAAACAACAAGAAATAAGAATAACTTACTGAAATCATCTGTTTCCTGCAGCTGGCATATCTGCAGAGCTCTTTGGACAAACTCAATGAAGCCATCAAGCTAGCTAAGGTAAAGTAATTTTGCACATAGTGCCACTGTAACCTGTTTTAAAATTTATTTTACTAAAAACTTTATTTTTTAAAATTGTGATCCATCCAGGGTCAACCTGACAGCGTGCAGGAGGCCCTGAAGTTCACCATGGATATCATCGGAGGAAAGTGAGCAGCGGATCTTTTATTGATCACATAGCATTCATAGCATTTTGCTACTAATTAATTAAAAGATGTGGATTTAAATTATTTTGTTCCCAATCTCTAGGTTTAATTCTGCCAAAAAGGACAATGACTTCATTTATCACGAGACTGTTCCATCGCTGGAGACTCTAGCCTCAGTTAAAGGTAACAGCAAATGTTTATGTGAAGTAATGAATCCATGCAAAACTGGATTTGCTTATGCTGTAGGTGTATATCAGTAGTAGCATGTGTGTATAGAGGTAAGCATATTTCTGTGTATTTGACTTAAGGTAGCAGCAATCACTAAACAGGTTTATATCTGTCGTCTGTTTCGTTTCATTCTTGATTTACTGATCTGCTTTATGTTTATGTATTTAGAATATAAGCTGAAATTATTCACTAATAAGTTTTTTCTTTCTTGTTCAGATATATTAACAGTTTCTTTGCTTTGGTAACAATCTTTGTTTTTCAAGATATTCAGTATCATGTAAAAAAAACGATGGAAACCATTAAATGTCCACTGCTGAAGCCACGGGACTCAAGGCTCTTCTGATTTTTGTTTTGGTTTTTCTATGTGCTTCCAGGTGCTCCGCTGGTAAAAGCTCTGCCGGTTAATCCGACCGACCCCAGTGTCACTGGACCAGACCTGTTTGCTAAACTGGTGCCCATGGCTGCCCATGAAGCATCTTCTCTGTACAGGTAGGCTCTTCCCTTGTGGATAATTCTTGGATCCACAAGTGTGCTTAAGATGTTGTGAAACTAGAAGTTTATTGAGATTTTCAAGGATTAACATGGTTTAATATTTCCTTTACTTTCTTTTAACAGTGAGGAGAAAGCAAAGCTGCTAAGGGACATCATGGCCAAGATTGACAGCAAGACTGAAACCTTAGAGTGAGTTATTGTGTGCCTGTACTGTATATAAGGTGGTTGTGGGAAAGCAATCAATGACGTTTTTGTTTGTTTTTTTTGACAAAATGCACATCTACAATATGAACAAATAGGATTTGTTCAACAGATTCTTGCTGTCACATTTTGTTTTTCTACATCAAACTGATCTATTATCTCCCTACAGGCAGTTTATGGACTCGTTGGGCTTGGAGCCAGAGTCTGTTGACAACCTGGACATGTACAACCACATCCCACCGGTTTTGATGGAGAAGTGTGCTGCCCTCAGTGTCCGACCCGACACTGTCAAGAGCCTCATTCAGTCCATGCAGGGTTGGTAGAAAGAACATACATCTACAAACCTCTTGAACCACAAAGTATAAAGTAGAGAACAAATACATTGCTGTTTTCATTCAGATGGAATGATCAGAGTTGATGTGAAAATGGATGGAGTTAAATTCAGGGCAATTCTTGAAAAAGCCTTGTTGGAAGTCACTAAGATTAAAGGCTGAGGTTCACCTTCCAATAGGACAACCCTAAACATGCATGAGGAGATACAATGAAATGGTTCAAATCAAAGAATATTCATGTTTTAGAATGACTCAGTTAAAGTTGAGGTCTAGATTCAGTTGGAAGTCTTGAGAATTGATGTTCCTGGATGCTTTTCCTCACAGTCTTGCTGAGCTTGAGCTGTTTTGGCAATGAAAGTTTGGCAAAGATTTCAATCCCTAGATGTGAGGAACTGGCAGAGAGACACCCCAAAATACTTCCAGCTGGAGAATGAATACACAGCACTCTTCACTTTTATTTATAGAAATATTGCTGGAGATCATATATCATTTTTCTTCCACTATGCAAGTTGCTCAGTTGCATAAAACCACAATAAAATACATTATGTTTTTGGTGGAAACATGACAAAAATCCCAAGAAGCTCAAAGCAGAGTAAATACTATAAGGCATACGTGAGACACTCCAGTTCTAATTTGCATGCATAAATTAACTTCCCATCTTTATGTTTTCAGTTCTCTCAGGAGTGTTTACCGATGTGGAATCTTCGCTGAAGGAGATCCGAGATGTTCTGGAAGGAGACGAAGCTGGCGAGCGAGCCCTTCAGGAAATGTGTGGCCCCACTGCAGCTGAGCTACATTCGGCTGCACAGAGCCAAGCTCTGGCTGAAATTCAGAGAGATCTTGAGAAGTACATGGAGGCCCATGAGAAGGCCAGCTTTACCAACACAGAACTACACCGGGCAATGAACCTGCACATCAGCAACTTGCGACTGCTTGGGGGACCTTTGGAAAGTCTCAGAGATGCTCTGCCAAAGCCCCAGCTCAGTGAAGGTGAGGATGGAGGCACCAGTCATTCTGTCAGTGTCAGTCAGTCTATGAATGTGTGATTGATATGAAATGCTTTATAGAGGAAATGGCAGGGCTGCAGCGTATGAAGAGAATCCTGGGAAAAGTTCAGGAGATGAGGGAACAACGGGGCTCTTTGGAAAAACAACTCCGTGACCTCATTCAAACGGATGACATCACCTCCACTCTTGTTACCACAGAGAGAGCAGACATGAAGGTACATTACTACTTACTTCTGATAAAGTACATTGTTGCTAAATAAAATACAAATAAAACTAATTTGCTTCCCTCCAGCATATATTTGAGGACCAGCTGAAGAAGTATGAGCAAGTAAAGGTCTATATTGACCAGAACCTATCAGCACAGGAAAACATCCTGAAGGCCCTGACTGAGGCAAATGTCCAGTACGCCTCGGTACGTAAGGGCCTGAACCAGACCGAACAACAGTGGAACAGTACAGTCCAGGGACTAGTGGGCTCATATGAAGCCTATGAAGACCTGATGAAGAAGTCCCAGGAGGGAAAAGAGTTCTACGATGACCTGGAAGCCAAAGCCTCACGTCTGCTGGAAAGAGCCAAGACCCTGTGTCACACCAGGGCAGAGGAGAGGAAGCCCCTCCTGGAAAAGTAAGTCCTGTTGAGAGGATTGCTAAAATTGTTTTCACACCTAATAGTGCGGTTGACTCAGACTAGAATTAATAAACAGTGCTGTTGTAAATGCACCCTTACTATTTAGTAAGGGTATTTAGTATGTACTTAATTTGTACAGAAACCAAGAGATTTGCTTTGCATTGCAGGGATAAAAAGCCCCCAGCGCGGCCTACAGCTGCTAAGCCCTCCCTCAAGCCGAGAACGTCTGATGTGGATTCTGGGTCTTCTAGCCTTGAGGATCCAGAACTGGCCCAGCTCAATGCAGCCATCATGGCTTTAGGGGGCGACCTGCCTGAGGACCTTCGAAGCCTTCCTCCTGATATTTCTTCCCTCCCTACCACTGCAGGCCGTCTGCCAGGTCCTTGTAGCAGCTCCCTGCCTTGGGCTGGCGGTCATGCTGCAGGCATTCCTCATTTCCCTCCCAACCTTCCACCTCCTGAACTTCTGGCAAGAATTGCTCAGTTTCCCACTTCTGGGGGTCTACCAACACAGGGTCCCCTTCCATGTGTGCCCCTCCCTCAGATGACTCATCACAGGCCTCCTCCAATGCCTGCCCAGCCGGTCGTATCTGGTTACCGGGCGCCTCCTCCTCAGGCTCCTCAACCAGGCCTTGTTGCTCCAGTACCTATCCGCCCATCTACCACAACTGTGGACAGCATTCAGGCTCCCATCCCCAGCTACACCCCCACCCCGCACCACCCTGTCCCTCCTCCGGCCTCTAGTGGTTACACTGTGCCACAGATTGGAGCATATCCACACATGATGAATCACCCGGGAGCCCCCATTCAAGTCCCAGGCCAGACAGCTGCACCTCAGAAGCATACGTACCCCCAACCTATTGCCCAACCTCTTCCTCAGGGGTATCAGCCAGGACCAAGGGCCGCTCCTATTCCAACTCAACAAGTTTACACCCCTGGATACATTCCACCTCAGCCTAATGTTCCTCCAAATTACCAACAGGCATTTCCAGGTCAGCTTCAACACCAACAAAATGGTTTTCCTCCCCGACCTCAGGTACCGCAAGGTTATCAGGCACCACAAAACTTTATACCCCAGCAACACCCTCAGATGATGCCAGGCTCTATGCCGAGGCCTCCCCAGACTGCACATCCACCAACATCTTCAACTTCTCACCCAACACCTCCGCTATCTGCCCCATACTCGCCCTATCCCAACCAACAGATGCCCCCTGGGTTCCCTCACCAGCAGATGTCACAGCATCAACAAATTCCACTCCCTCCTGGTGCTCAGCATGTTCTGCCACACCCACAGATGCAAATACCAGGTGGTCACAGAGCACAGTTGCCACCTACGAGTCAAACAATACCTCCTGTGTCACATAACTACATTCCCCCAAACCTGCATCCTCAGATGCCTCCTTCCTCTCAGCCACATGTGCCCTCTGGTCCCCAGGTCAACCTGCCAAGAGGTCCCCAAATGCCTCAGAATGCATTAGCTGCACAGCATCAACCCATTCCCATGCAGATGCCGAGGCAACCCCACCCTCACCCTTCTCATCCTGGAGGGGGTTGCTACCCTGGTGGTGCTCTAATGATGCCTCAGCAGCCTTTGGCACCCCAACCTGCATCTCTCCAACAACCTCAGGTTTCTCTCCCTATGACTCACTCCCAACCTGCTACTCTCTATCCTTCTCCAGCAGGGACAAACGTACCTCCAGGTGCCCCTCAACCCCCCTCTGTGGTCGGCCCCCTCTCCCCTGCAGTTCCACATATGATTTCACCCTGTCCTGGAGGCCCCGCAGTAGTGCCACCAACCAACACTGTTGCACCTTCTCCTTCTCCATCCCCATCCCTGTCTCCTGGTCCAGCCTCTCTGGGTATGACACCCACTCCTGGAGGCACAGCCCCACCCACTCTTCCCACCCCTTCTGGTGTTCCTCCATCCACATCTTTGTTTCAACGCCAAAACTCTAGCACAGATGATCTCCTCTCCTCCAGCCCAGAGAGCCAACACGGAGGCACCAAGGGGCCTACCAACGTCCTCCAACCCACCAAAGCAGACCCTCAGGACGGGGAGCGTCGAAAGAAGAACTCCCAGGGAGTTCTGCTGATCCAGGGAGATCCGTACCAAGCCCCGGAACGTGTGGCCCGTCTTCACAGTGAACTGGGACATTATCGGGCCCAGGTAGAATCCCTGGAGCACCCCTCAGAAAATGAAGGAGGGGTGTCAGTACTGGATGCACGCTGGAAAGAGCTGCAGGACCAGCAGGAGAAGGACGCCCGGCAGCTGTCCATCGCCATCGCCCGCTGCTACACGATGAAGAACCGCCACCAGGATGTCATGCCTTATGATTTCAACCGTGTTGTTCTGCAGTCAGGCAAAGATGACTACATCAACGCCAGCTTTGTAGATGACTTGTCGGCGTACTGCCCTCGCCTGATTGCCACTCAGGCTCCACTCACCGGCACCGCGGCCGACTTCTGGCTAATGGTGTACGAGCAGAAGGTCTCGCTCATTGTCATGCTTGTTTCGGAGCAGGAGCTCGACAAGGTACCATGTTTTAAAGCGTGATATCTATGAATTGAATTTGTTTTTCAAGTTTTCTGACCTTTGCTTTTGTGAAATGTTTCCCAGGGAAAAGTTTTGCGCTACTTCCCCACAGAGCGCGGCCAGCAGCTCTCTCAGGGACCAATCACACTCAGTCTCACCACACAGAAGATGACGCCAACACATGTGGAGCGTATGATCAGTTTGCAGTACCGTGACCAAAGCCTGAAGCGGACAGTCGTCCACCTCCAGTTTACATCCTGGCCAGAGCTGTAAGAGGTTTACTAACAGTCAGAGATGCTCCTATGAGGCTTTTTCTGGCTAGTATAATTTCTGTTTTACTTAATTTAATTTATCATGTTTAAAGATCAAAAATGGGGAACATTCCTTGTCTTGATGCATTTACTAAATAGAAGAAAAAAACGGGTTTAGGTTGTCTGGCATCTGGAAAGTGACCGGAGTGGATTATTGAAACATTGGTCAATTCCAATCACCAAGCTGATTGATTGGTGCATCTCTATTATAAATTTTACAGGACTTGCCTTTTCTAGTTTTAGGTCAGTTGAAATTACCAAAATTATTTCTATTTGCTAAATGCCAGCAAACTTTGGAAGAATATTTTTCAGATATTTTTTGTGACTTTCTATGTGTATTGAGTTTAAGCATTTAATTTTAATTTACCTTATCAGGACTTGTGTGGTGTTGTTTGAATGTAATGAATTTGTATTATTCCTAATGGCCCAATGACTTGTAGATCTGTGTACGGTAATTGATAAAAAGATTAGCTTAAGTTTCACATGGTAAAGTTATTTTAACTGGGGATTTTTTTGTTAAATGTTTTGTTCTCGGTGTGTGTGACATTTCAAAACATACACTTTTGCTATATTTTAGTTTACATTGACTCTGCTGTTGAATGTAGAATACTATCACAAAATAAATAAATAGAAGTGATAAATGATATAATTTAATTGTAAGTAGAGACTGTCTTTTTTTAGTTCAGTTGTATTTTTTTTATTTCTTTAATGTGGTGCTGGGAATGTTTGAAAACTTACCTTGAAAATGCTTAAAAAGTGCAAACCCTGATATAAAAAGGTTCCTTCTTTTTGTGTTGTTAGAGGTCTTCCTGA
Source organism: Xiphophorus couchianus (assembly GCF_001444195.1). Taxonomy (NCBI): domain Eukaryota; kingdom Metazoa; phylum Chordata; class Actinopteri; order Cyprinodontiformes; family Poeciliidae; genus Xiphophorus; species Xiphophorus couchianus. The sequence continues at coordinate 5,058,225 of NC_040230.1, forward strand.
CAGCAAGAGCAACCTGCTGCGATTCATCCAGGAGGTTCACGGACACTACCTCCACCAGAGGCCCTTACAGACTCCTGTTGTGGTTCACTGCAGGTGAGTTCTGAGTTATTCAGGTCAAAACACCAACCCAGTATCTTATTCGTGTCTTCTGGCACAAATCTGTGGTTGTTTTTCACATCACGGCATTTGTTTTTATTTATTATTTAAGTTAGCACTAATATCTATGAGGAGCCGTTTAGGACAAAATTTACGTTTTGTCTCTCACACACTACCAAAAAAGTCTCGCATACTCCAAAAAAGTAGCCACGCACACTCCAAAAAATTACGTTTTGTCTCTCACACACTACCAAAAAGTCTCGCATACTCCAAAAAAATAGCCTCGCACATTCCAAAAAATTACGTTTTGTCTCTCACACACTACCAAAAAGTCTCGCATACTCCAAAAAAATAGCCTCGCACACTCCAAAAAATTACGTTTTGTCCCTCACACACTACCAAAAAGTCTCGCATACTCCAAAAAAGTAGCCACGCACACTCCAAAAAATTACATTTTGTCTCTCACACACTACCAAAAAGTCTCGCATACTCCAAAAAAATAGCCTCGCACATTCCAAAAAATTACGTTTTGTCTCTCACACACTACCAAAAAGTCTCGCATACTCCAAAAAAATAGCCTCGCACACTCCAAAAAATTATGTTTTGTCCCTCACACACTACCAAAAACTCACGCATACTCAAAAAATAGCCACGCACACTCAAAGATTACTCACGCACATTCAAAAAATACTCAAATTGCGTATACACACACTACTAAAATGTCACACACACACACACAAACGTTAACTTTCTCGCTCACATACACTACTACCAGCTCGCTCACATACACTACTACCAGCTCGCTCACATACACTACTACCAGCTCGCGCACATACACTACTACCAGTTCGCGCACATACACTACTACCAGCTCGCTCACATACACTACTACCAGCTCGCGCACATACACTACTACCAGCTCACGCACATACACACAAACGTTAACTTTCTCGCTCACATACACTGCTAACAGCTCGCACACACACAGACGTTTATCTCTCACATACACAAGACTAAAGTTGAACACATACACAGTACTAAGACTCGTTTTATGTATGTGTGAGAGCGAGACTTTTTATGAATGTGTGAGAGCGAGACTCTTTATGAATGTGTGAGAGCGAGACTCTTTTTGAATGTGTGAGAGTTGTCACGGAAGAGGCGGGGCATAATTTTTGGATCAAACTGCGCATGCGTAGTGGCTAACACATGGCTAACTCTAATTGTTTAAAATGGCAGCTGCCTGACCAATTCTCTCTCGTTTCGAATTAGAGTTAGCCATGTTCGGTATAGCAAACTCTTTCTTCTTCGGCACTAGTTGGCGCCGGTTAATAATTCCTGTAATACTGGCACCCAGTGGACAGATTGTACTACAGCAATTTTGCTATTTTTAATCAATCAATCAGATTAATTTATTTCTATAGCACATTTAATCTACAAGAAAGTTAAACGTTCTATATATATATTTAAAAGCACAAATATACTAAGTAATAGAACATACAGTGAGTCAACAATCGAAACTTATAGTTTAGGATCTACGCATGCGCAGTTTGATCCAAAAATTATGCCCCGCCTCTTCCGTGACAACTCTCACACATTCAAAAAGAGTCTCGCTCTCACACATTCATAAAGAGTCTCGCTCTCACACATTCATAAAAAGTCTCGCTCTCACACATACATAAAACGAGTCTTAGTACTGTGTATGTGTTCAACTTTAGTCTTGTGTATGTGAGAGATAAACGTCTGTGTATGTGCGCGAGCTGGTAGTAGTGTATGTGTGCGAGAAAGTTAACGTTTGTGTGTATGTGCGCGAGCTGGTAGTAGTGTATGTGAGCGAGAAAGTTAACGTTTGTGAATGTGCGAGCTGTTAGTACAGTGTATGTGAGCGAGCTGGTAGTAGTGTATGTGAGCGAGAAAGTTAACGTTTGTGAATGTGCGAGCTGTTAGTACAGTGTATGTGCGCGAGCTGGTAGTAGTGTATGTGAGCGAGCTGGTAGTAGTGTATGTGAGCGAGAAAGTTAACGTTTGTGTGTATGTGCGCGAGCTGGTAGTAGTGTATGTGAGCGAGCTGGTAGTAGTGTATGTGAGCGAGAAAGTTAACGTTTGTGTGTATGTGCGCGAGCTGGTAGTAGTGTATGTGAGCGAGCTGGTAGTAGTGTATGTGAGCGAGAAAGTTAACGTTTGTGTGTGTGTGTGTGACATTTTAGTAGTGTGTGTATACGCAATTTGAGTATTTTTTGAATGTGCGTGAGTAATTTTTGAGTGTGCGTGGCTATTTTTTGAGTATGCGTGAGTTTTTGGTAGTGTGTGAGGGACAAAACGTAATTTTTTTGAGTATGCGAGGCTATTTTTTTGAGTATGCGTGAGTTTTTGGTAGTGTGTGAGGGACAAAACGTAATTTTTTGGAGTGTGCGAGGCTATTTTTTTGGAGTATGCGAGACTTTTTGGTAGTGTGTGAGAGACAAAACGTAAATTTTGTCCTAAACGGTCCCTCATAAATATCAACTGCTGCTCTTTCTGTCTCAGCTCGGGCGTTGGACGCACCGGCGTCTTCTGTCTGCTGTACGCGGCTCTGCAGGAGCTGGAGGCTGGAAACGGCATTCCAGACCTTCCATTGTTGGTGAAGAAGATGAGACAGCAGAGGAAGAACATGCTGCAGGAGAAGGTCAGATACCGAACTGGGAACCTGTGTTTGGGTTTTAACTGTGATGTACAGTAGATCAGTCTTGCCAGGGAAAAAATTCAGTTTTATCTTAATGATCAGGATTTCTAGATCAGTACTACTCTGTAGATCTTATTATATATTAGAGAGTTGTTGATTGTTTGTGTGTTTTCAGCTCCACCTGAAGTTTTGCTATGAAGCTGTGTTGAAACACGCTGAGCAGGTCCTTCAGCGCCATGGCATCACTACTGCCACCTACAGCAAGAACACAACCTCTGCAGCCACAAAGGTTTCTAATAATTCTTACTTTTTAAAAAATTTCCATTTAGTTTTTATTGTTTTACTTAAAATATTTTATTTAATGCATGGTTTTTGAAAGTGTGGGAGAACTAGCTATGTCTCAACTATATTATTGATATTATTTCTTTAAACATTTTGCTGTTTCTATATTTGATGTTCCATTATTACGTTTCACTGATGTCATTGGGATTACCTGCTTTAGCTATGCATAGCGCCACATTACATGACACCAGTTGCCTTGTCATTTAGGATGGTAAAAATATAAACTAAATTCTGCTGTGACTATAGTTCATTTAGCCTCCTATAAAGAAAAAATAAAAATCAACACTGGCAGTGGAGCATCTTCAGACACAGTCATGCAAATCCCAGCTTTAAATAATCATGGTCATACTTGTAGCAGTAGTTTAATGGTTAATTCTGCTGTATTTTTATATTTTTATCGTATTTTACATTTGTCTTGTTCATGATCTGCTCTCCAGCCTTACTCCAGACAGGAGTCCCAGCAGGATATCGTCCTCGGCGGCGATATGCCCATCAGCTCCATCCAAGCCACCATCGCCAAGCTCAGCATTCGCCCGCCCAGCGCAGACCTCACCATGGAGGGCGGCGCCTCTTGCGGCCCGGAGGAGCACTTTGGGGTGATGTCACCAACCCTGGACTCAATGGGTGACGTGCAGCTGCTGCAGGAACCCAGTCAGCCTCCGTCGTCCTTAAGCCCGCCTCTCACCTCCCCGCCTCACTCTCCTCCACCACCCAATGGCCTTGACTGTCTCTCCCCATCGACTCCGCCTGCACCCAACCACCAGCCGCTCCCGGAGTCGGCACCTTCAGCCAGTCCGCCTCTTGCTTCCTCCGTTCCTGCTCCCTCATCACTGGAGCTGCTGGCCTCTCTGACGCCCGAGGCCTTCTCCCTGGAGGGAGGTGGCCGGGGGAAGCAACGAGTCACCAAGCAGAACTTCCTGCAGCCGGCCGAAGGTCAGGGCATCCACGGGACGCGAGGCGACGATAGCAGCGACCCGCTCAGCAGCCTGGATCCGCTCTGGAGCCTCAACAAGCACTGAGACAAATCAAGGTTGCTGCCGTTCTCTCTTTTCACCACCAGGGGTCAGCAAAGGGCCTGTAGCTTTTCCCCCCCTTATCCTGCTTTTGAAGACGAACCTGAATCCTGGGAGCGTCAGAAACACTTTAGAGGAGATTACCAAGATGTGCCTGTTGGCCAGCGGTAGCAGAGAGATCCCTGAAACAAAAAAAACACTTGCTTCTCTTTTCATTACTGGTGGATTCTAGGACCAGATCACTATGCACTTGCATCTCTCAGATTGCTCGGTCACCTTTTGCTGCTTTTCTTTTTACGTTTTGGGACAGCTGTGCACTTCCAGCTCCAACATATTGGGCTGTCTGAAACGTAGGCACTCCAAACTTCTTCACATGAGGCTGTGAATCTTTGGGCACGCTGGATGAGCTTGGCTAGAGTAGTTTTGAAGCTCTGTTGTCATGGTAACACATCAGCAAACAAATTGGCACGTTTTAACATGTTGGTTTATTTCTCTGTAACTCTGTAAATATCCTACATAAAGTTAGATGATTCCAAAAGAAATCTTCCTTTACTGAAAAATCACTAATTGTTCATTATTGTAAAGACATTCAATAAAGTAGAAATAATAAAAAGGTATTGTATCAAAGCCTCTTTATTTGAAAATTAGTACAAAGTCTTATGTTTTTGTTACAAAATAAGTTACCTCTGTTACAACAGCCTGCAGAAATGTATCACGAGAAGCAGATTTTGTTTGCTCTGCTTAAAGGTTTGTCCAGATGTGGAGATGAAATTATATTGACTGATTTCTGCACAGGTACAGGAACTGTCTGCATCTCTCTGCATCCACAAAATCTTGATATGGAGAAACTGAAAGCATGGAAAGGTGTTCGAATGAAGCACGGAGCTCATCAGCTACCAGGCAATGTGCTGCTGAATATGGATTATTATAAAAGGTCCGTATCTGAACCAAAACATTCATAAAAAGGCTAAGACTGAAGTGAACTTGCTCCATAAAAAAATGTTTGGCATTTTGGTAAATATAAATATTTATCAAACAATTTTTTATAGCTACCTACCACACTCTGTACTATGATTAAACAGTGGAATGGACCAAAGGACGATTGAGAGACAAGGAAGAGTGAGAAAAATGTGGGTTCAACGTCCGTGATCGTTTTACGGAAAATGATTAGAGCCACTGAATTTTGGAGTGGAGGATATTCCGTTAAAATTGAGACGGACAAAAAAGGTTTTTTTACTTTTTTAATCAGTATTTTTAGCTGGAGGGCTCTCTAATAATATTTCAGATTAAAGCCAGAATTCTTACTCGTTCCTCTAATTGAGAAAACAAAAGGAATTTGAACAGGAAAATGTCAAAGTAGATATAAAAGTCAAAATAGTTTATCAAAAAGTTAATTCTTTTTTTGGCTAAGCATTTTTTTTTCCAGATTAAAGTCAAGAGTTCTGATTTGTTTCTCAAATTCAGAGAAAAGAAAGGCAGAGTCAGTGGCCCTAATCCTTGTATAATTTCATTATCAGTCATGTTTTTCTAATATTTAGCAGCAATAAAAAATCTCCAGAGGGTAGATTTATCCCTTTAAGGAAGACTTTACTTCAGATTATTTTTTGTGCTTTGCGCCGTCGTCCTACCTGGATATAAATATTCTGTTCTCAGCACTTAGGAACATTTATATTTTCTAAAATGCCAAACGTCAGCTTTAACTCATTCACATTTCTAGAAGGAAAAATAGTTAGAAAATAATATAAAAAAACAAAAACTACACAAATGTAATTCCAACGCTTTTCTCGACTAGACAGCAGGAAACAAACGGACAAGGTGGCAACATGGCCTGGTTTCTGTGGGATGCAGGTGCAATTTGACTGCTTGTTTGAATCATAATTAGAAAACCCGAGTCATCATAACACGTTGGCTGCGTCCCAGAGAAACCACAGCATGTGTTACCAGTGCTGCAGATGTTGTGTGGGAGCCTAAACGCCCCCACCGCTCCTAACTGGAAGCTGATTTTAGCAAAAAGTGCATTAAAATGTGTGAACATATCAAACAGAGTCAGTTAGTAGTGCACTCAGTTCATGTAGTGAGGGAATAACGTGGCTAACCTGAGGCTACATTCAGAAGAAAAAACAAACTGTAGCTGGGAAGATGGAGAAAATACATTCCGGATTTTCTTTGCTTGGGGGGGAAAAGTCAATCATGTGATGAGGTGGATTACATTCTCAACAGTTTTCTAAACCGCAATTGAGGAGATCAGGGAAGATAACTTCGATTCCTTTTATTCAGTCAAATGAATGCTTCTGAGTTAAAAAGGGTCAATAGAAGTTGCTGAGTTTTAGAAATCGGAAACAAAAATACAGAATTTTTTTTTCTTTTTGGTCTAATGAAAGCGTTTTCCTGATCTGTAAATCTGCAGGTAATTCAAAGAATGCAACTTGGAAAAGTACCAAGGGTTCAGTTACATTCTTATACAGCTTAATCTCTCTAATGTCTGACTGGCTCTCACAGCAACACTCCTAACTCTAAAGAAGTTTAGTTTTTAGTAGAGATGCACTGGTCAGACTGTAAAACTTTGCCTCAAATTGCTATTCTGCTATAATTAACATTTTGAAATATTTTACTCTAGTCTTCCTGCCATGAGTGGAAGCAACTTTAAGCTGAGCATTTCTGATGCAGGAATTACATTACAGAGCTTGGCATTTTTAAACCACTTTAGAGATTAACGCGCTTTGAACATCACTTTCACTGGTAAATGTAAAACCTTACCTCCACTCTGTTAAAGAGCCTGCCAATATTTCCAGATCCAGCTTCATTAACTTTCATTAGAGTTTTGCAGCCTGAATGAACCAAAATTCCTGTTAAATTGCTTCTTCCACTTTCTAGGCTTCATTTTTAAACACTTTACTGATACAAAAATAGTTAACTTCCTTCAGTAACAACATCCCAGTGCATGGCAATAATTTAGTTCATGGGAACCTAAAAAAATGACAAAAATTTCATGTTTTCTTTTATACTACTATTGGGAAGGAAAATGATAAAGTTACTGAGGTTTACTTTGGGTTTGGAAGTCTGGGCAAAGGAAAATGATTTGGAAAAATAACCTCAGAAGGCGACAAGCGTAAAGAAGGAGGTGAGAACTTGTGCACAAAAGCATCAGTCAACAAAATTCAAGAATGGAGGTAGCCTGATGAAGGAGTAGCGTGAATCAGACCCCGCCCCTAGTCCCGCCCACTCACGCAGGACTCAGAGGCAGTTTGGACTCAACGCCTCCAACACTTTCCAGCTTAATATTAAAAGCGGCCGGTTTAAAAAGTTGGCTCAACGCTGCCAAACAAACACCTTCCTACATTTAAAGTCATCATCATTTCCACTTAACATTGAAGTTTAAGAGTTGGGATTAGCCACTCACAAACAAACTGTTACTTAAAAACATATTGCTAATAAATAATAGATTTATACATATAAAAACATCCCCCACCGGAGGTTTACTTTTTACAGTAATCACCAGTTCTCCCCCCATCCCGACTCACTCACACAAACACACACGCCCACACACACTTCCTCACAATTCAGTTCTACCTTTCAGAAGATGTTTGCTTGGGGGAAAAAAAGGCTTGGTTTCATACACACACACACAAAAAACACTCTCGCATAACTCTGTTCATCCCAACAGGCTGCAGAACTGTGACTTCATTTTCCTGTCAAGTGAAACGGCACAGCAGGAATAGAAAAAAAAAAAAACAACAGACAAAAATGAAACTGCTCCATCTTCCTCATTCAGAGGGTCAGATCACAGAAGGTCCCATCCAAGTCAGCAGCATCCAGGGCAGAGCAACGACGCAAATGCACAAGCTCACACTTAAAATGAACAAAAAGATGGGGAATGATGGATTTGATTTCATATCCCATGACCCTTAAGATAGTTTTTTTCCTTTCTCAACATCTGAACGTCTCATAATTGATATGAAAAAAAAATGTAAGATGATAGAGCCGAGTGAGTGTTTCCCACCCGGTGCCAGCTGCCTATCTTCCTCAGTCCAGTTTCTCCAGCACTGAGGGAACGTAGACCAGGCTGAGCTCGCTGCCGAAGTCGCAGACGATGGCGGCGTTGTCCAGCACCAGCAGCTGCCGGACGCCCTGACCGTCGCCGCTCTGGCTCAGGTAGACGGTCTGCAGCAAGTCGCCGAAGTTCAGGTCCCAGAAGGAGACGCAGCCTTGGCCCCCCGTCACCAGCAGAGACTCTGAGATCACGCCAAGACTGGCCCCACAGCCAACCTCCTGGTGAGCAGAAACAATGAGAATTTTTTTTTTTGCACCTTGCCTTGTACAGGTCGGCAGCAGAAGTGGACAAGTGGTTAAAACAAATGTCTTAACCACTTGCTTGTTAGTGGTTAGCCAGTGCTTTTTCAACTGGTGGTGAAATAGCACGTGTCCATGGTAGAAGCAAGAAATCTAGGCAAAAATGCTAGATAGCAAGGGTAAACTAGCAGATAGTTTGCTGTAGCATCAACAGACTTGAGTCACTCAAATTAATGCTGGACAAGAAAGTCCTACCACGACAAAATTTAATGTAGTGTAGGCCAACTATCAAAAAAACAAAAAAAATCAAAAATGAATTTAAGACATTTCAAGGCCTTAACCTTTTTGTTTCACCAAGTCAAATTTTAGGATATTTTTAATGCCACCTTGAATGAAATTTAAGACAGGAAGAGCTATAAATAGAAGAATGGTTGGGAGAACTTGCTGAATTACAACAAGCAGAGCAAAAACTTTGAACTCGGCTTTATGCTTTTAACATTGCATTTGGCTCTACAGCATTAACCCCCATGGTGCCACGCTTAACGGTTTTTTGAATCTATCCTTATATTTGCTGGCAGGAGCATCAGAGGTCAGCCAGTGGCCAAAACGAATGTTGTCCTCACAACTGGCGATAAATTTGCACTTACATTATGGAGACAAAAAAGCTAGCTAGCTAGCTAGCAAGGATAAATTAGCAGCTAATTGGCAGTAGCCTCACTGAACGCAATGAAGACGTTTGCAAACGACTCAAAATTTTGTCAGACAGAAGAGTCCCAGTGGCAAAATTTACATTAAAATATCTGCCACAACAAAATTTAAGACCCATGATTAAAGTGTTTCACACCAACTAAAAAAAAAAAAAAGGAATTTAAGGCCTTATTTTAGAAACATGAGCTTAAGACCTTTTGAGGATGCACAGACTCCCTGTTTCATTTACTCGACAAAATGTCAAACTTTAAACCAATAATAGAAAAACTAAAGATAAAGGGGATGAAATAGTATTCATACCCTTTGATTGTTGAGGTTTATGGTTGAAATGAAATGAGGTAATAAAAACCGGTACGTACCGTATATTTGTTAAAGCTTTGTATTTAGTGTCAAAATCCCAACTTTGACGGTTCAAAAGTTGACTTAAAGAATGACTTATTTTTTATTTCACCTAACAAAAAAATATTTTCTGCGGTTCTCTTTGTATTTCTACCGTTACTTTCTGCGACCCGTTCAGTACCTGCTGTATGGAGTACAGTTTGATGCCAGTGCTGCGGTCCCAGATACAGATGAGGTCATCCAGTCCTGAGCTGATGACACAAGAGGTAGTGCAGACAAGGGAGGTGACGTCACCACGGTGACCGTAGACATGACTGACGCGGCTTCCTGTCAGGACATCCCACAGACAGATGGCACCGTCCTGCCCACCGCTCGCTAGAACCATCGTCTGATGAAAAAAATTAATTATTGCTTTTCTATTTGTTTTGAATGATGGAGTATTAGGGCCACGCTAAGAAAATAAAATTGACATAAAATTAAGAGAACAAAGTCATAATATTACAAGAAAAATGTTGTAGTTTTACAAGAATAAAATTATAATACTATTCGACTTCATTCATTCATTCAATGGAGTAATTTCATACTCCATTGTTTTAGTTTTGATTACTTTCATTAAAAAAATCATAGAAATATTATATAAATTAATAAGCTTGTATGTTAAATGTTGAAACTACTTACAGTGCTTTAAAGAATAAACCAGGAACTACATGATGGAAAAAATATATAAAACTACACCCTGTTTTAAACAACCTGAATCACATTTATTTTTCTACAGTCAACTTTGTAGACTAAATTATGTTTGACTATTTGGTGTTCTAGCCAGTTGATAGAAGGGTAAAGATGTATTGTTGTGTTACTGACCTGGTCAATGTAGATGGCTGTGATCCCCCCAGAGTGACCCTGCAGGGTAAAAAGGCAGCAGGAGTCCTCCAGACGATAAACCTGATCAAACAGTAAATAATAAAGAGTATTTGTTTCCTTTCTGTTGCATTTTATAAAAATAGAGAAGCCAGCGACGTTTTAAAACATTCTGGTTGTAAATTGTAGAAGTTTTGGTGTTACCCTGACTGTGTGGTCTTGGCTGCCGGTGACCACCCTGCCTGCTGCCGCTCGTAGCACAGTGATCGGCTTCTGGTGGGCACACTGCACAGAGCGAGTGAGCTGACAGCTGATCAGGTCCTCGCTGCTGTAACAGGGAGACGGGGGCATGCTGCCTCGCCCGGGGGCACCTGAAGGCATCACAGCAGGGATCATTTCTCTGTTATTGCAGCTTTTCAAGGCCATTTCTGTCTCAATGTCTAACACAGAAATGTATTGACATTTTTGAAAGAATATATGTCACATTTACTAATCGTATACCCTAAATAGTGTCACATTTCAAGTCAAATAAATATAAGGATCATCTCACCTCTGTACTGCAGCAGACCCAGAGGTTTGTTGATCTCAACAGTGAAGAAATCTAACGACCCGTTCAGTCGCGCTGCCACGATTCTGAGGAGAACAGAACATCAGAACAGATATCAGAACATGATGCATTTCTTCCACTTTTCACATCCAACTTTACAGAAGTTAAAAACAAGCGAAGAGAAATAAATTAATAAAAGAAGAAAACATTTTTTAAATTAAATAAACAAAAGCACACATATATATAGATGTGTCTTGTTTTGTTTATTTTTGTTTTAAGAAGAAAAGTAAAAGATCTGAGTTTAACCTGTTGTTAAGAAAAGCCAGTGCGGTGATACCAGAGACTCCATCTTCATTACTGCACCGCAGAGACCCCTCCACTGCATCCCACAGCTGGAACCACATGAAAAAATTTACTTTATTTCAAATGTTTAGTTCTTAGGCTTTAATAAATCAGATCTCTAATTGTTGTTTACTTCAAAGTACAGCTGAAATGATTATTAATCATGATTAATTGATTACTAAAATAATCGGCAACTAATTTAGTAAATGGTTCATCGTTAACTGGAGCATATGGACACTGCAAAAGCCCAATTGATGAAGGCCATACTCAGAGCACTAATTAGGCCAAAACTGTACAACAAATATATACATTTTACATTTAAGATAAAAAAAACCCAAAACATTCTGTCAGTAAATATGTTCTACCTGAAACAAGGGTTAGAGTCAACCCTACAAGAGATTTTTTCTGCCTACAGCATCTACAATAACTCTTGAATTAAATGAACCATAACAACATTTATTTAGTTTCACACACCTCCAGTTTGCCGCTGCTCCTCCCAGCAGCGATCAGATTCCCTCTCAGCTCCATGGCCCAGACAGAGCTTTCCCAGTCTCCAGCGGACTGCGTCCCAGCCCCCACAGCCTGATTTGGGGGCCCGGATGCGTCCCCCAGGCTCAGGGTCCTCTGGAGATATGTGGTTGAAGGAGGCGAGGAGGAGGCGGAGGAAGGAGACGGGTACGTAGACGGCGACGGAGGCTCATGCTCCATGTAGGCGCGCTCCACCAGGCCTCCGAAGTCGAACCCTCCTTTGGGTGGCGTGGCGAGGTTGGAGGGAGGCTGGGAGGTAAAGTTGGTGTCGATGAGCGGAGTCAGGTCGGGCTGGTCGGTGAAAAGAGGCGGCCGGGTCGGAGCGGTGCGACGTCTCAGCGGGTAGCAGTCGTCCTCCGATACCCCGTCACAGCCGAGATTCGGGTCTCTAGATTCACAGGCACAGTCGGACTCTGCAGTTATCGTGTCCCAGACGTCTCGCTGCTCCCAACAGCCACTGCTGCTGCATTGTCTTAATCTGTAGAGAAACCAGAACAATCAGATGGATACGAAGAGAGAGCAGCCTGCTTCTTCCTCTAAGAGGTAGAAGAAAAAAAATTGGGAAAAGCCTTCAAACTGCACTGATGTGAAAACTTGGCCCAATATTAATATTGCTGTTTAGGCAGAGATGGTATTTTCCTATACTGAATATTTTATATATTTCACTAAGCTTTCAAAACCTTGGAAAATAACCACATCGCTGACTTCACTACTGCTTCTCTGCTTCAGTTAAAATTCCCACAATCCTGCACTGCATCACTATAACTGTCACGTGATCAACCTCCTCACCTCCACCTCCAAAAACAAACAGCAACAAGCTGGAGAAAAATATCAGTTAATATGGCCCAGTTTTATTTATCGGACCAATACAGACATGTTAAAAATGACTAATATCGGTAAATACCGATGTTGATGTCGATATGTAGTGCATTCTGAAAATAATCTTTTTTACCTAAGCATAATATCACACTGAACAAATATAAATAACCAACTTTTAATTTGAGTATATTTATTCAGCGGAGGAAAAAACCTACTGAACAAAATCACTAATTTTGTGACTGGAACTGTTTCCATGTTGAGATTTTTTCCGTGTTTTGGGGTTTAATTTTTTTAAACCTAGCATTTCCAATAATTTATGCACTGTAGTAAACTGTATGGGGACTTTTGAAGAGATGACCCACAGTATCACAGATTCTTCAGTGCACATAGCAGACAGAGAAAAGTTGTTTACCACATGTCTGTCTTTTGTTTAATGTTACTCTCATCAGACTAAGGCACACAAATCCAGTTAACAGAGTCTACAAAGCTGCACATCTTTATATTTGTGATGTTAAAACACTTCCCAAAAATAGCGTCTACTGGTTGTTAGAGACTTTTTAACAATTAGTTTTGCAGATTTTTGATGCCAAAATGAATAAAAATGGGTCCTCATTAAGCCTCATTGGTAGTGACAATGAGAAATATGCCTATGTGTCACGCCATATTTATGCCCCAAGGAAACAGGAGTCTCGCATTACTAATTAGTTCCCAGGAAACTCATATTAAATTAAAAAAAGCTAATCATAAATTTAAAAAAATATTTTAATCACTTTCATTTTGTAGGAAATGTTGGGGTTGCCAGTAAGAGTGATTCCAGTTCTTTTATTAAAAACTGAATTCTCAACATGCGTTTTCACCCCAATGAACAAATTAACTCATAATTAAGGTTTAATGTTTCCTTAAATTATCAGTGCTCCTTCAATTAAAGTAACAAAGTACAAACATTTATTTTAAATCTACATTTGTCAGACATGACATTACATTTGGCAAAAAAGTTACATTTACATTATCGGTAAGACCTAAACTCTAAAAATCATAATAAAGGCTTCAAATATTTTACTCTGTCACTAATCTAAGTAATGTGCAGGTTCCATTTTCTAATATTTTCATGATATTTGACATTTTTAGCTGTACCAGTAATACAAATTAGGAAATCATTTGGAGGACTCGCTACAAGTACTTTTGCTTCAAGAAATTTAAAGACATTTTATGGTTCAAGTTACTTTTAAACATGTTTGTAGAGCCACAGAGCACAGAGATTAACTACAATGAACAGGAGGGTGTGCATTAGTCATTATTACAAGTCTGCAACGTGGAACCTTCCTACAAAGTCAACCTGACCTCTCTGTGTTTTTATTACAGCATCATAAAATGCAGATAAGGGTTCATAAAAAAGACTAAATGATCTTATTCTTTTCCTTGTCCCAAATAGAAGAATTGTAAATAATCAAACTGGTTAAAGTCTGGAAAGCTTGTAAGGGCAGGTAAGGGTAGCTGAAGAAGAAATTCAGATTGTGACCTCACCGTTGCTTTGGGATCACTGTCAGGCAGTCACCAGTCTGGGCATCCCAAACACGGATCTGTCCCGCCAAGCAACAGCTGGCCAGCAACATCCCATCGCTAGCCAAACACTCGATGTCCTGCAAGAACCAATGAGTGGAGTCATGTTTGCAAACAAGTTTTATAATACCATGAAGCATTTTTATTAGTCTTCCAAAGCCCTTCCTACCATACTGTGTCCCCTCAGCAGTAGAGGAGAGATCTCACTGACAGGTGGAGAATAACCGTAATCGTCGCAGGGCAGGTCGCCTCGTCGCCGACGCCCGTGAGCAACACCGTTTCGGCCATAGTTACGGGGGCAGAGAACGCGGTAGAGGCAGAAGAGCAAAAGAACCAGCAGGACCCCTGCAGCCAGGCCCAAAGCAGCCACCCTGGACAGGAAGTGGGGAGAAGAAGGCAGAAATGACAAAACTCTCTCAGAATATGAGGGCAGTAAAAATTTTGTTTCTAATCCATGAACCAGCGATCATGTAAATATCTGCACAAGTGGAGATATTTATGTCTTAAGCATATTTGACAAGATCCTCACCAGCACAAGGAAAATCTGCCTGCGTTCAACTGAGGAATGTGGAGTTAAAATGATGATGAGATGATGACCTTCTCTGAGCAAAACTGGCTTTGCAACAACTTAATGTATCCAGTAAAGTTTGGAGCCTGAAGAATCCTAACATGAGCAGAATTTTATTATTTTACTTTCTAAACTACAGTAATCTGAATTTTTCTTTTTTAAAACAGGAATTAAAAATGTAAAAAGTAGAGCAGAAAAAGGAAGGATTTAATCAGCCTTAGTTCTAAGTGTTAAAACTTTCAATTATTGGCCTGTAAAGAAACAGTCAACATTTTGTCATTTACTTCTGAAAAAAAAAAAAAAGTTTTCTTTTTTATTCCGTTTAAATCTAATGAGGGGATAAAATGTATCTGGTCTTAACTCTTCATCTAAGAAAAGAAGAAAAAAAAGAGAAAAACGTAACACAGAACTGACATAAATAGGAATAATTAAGCCATGATTTGTGCTTTATTTCTTTATTTTCACCATTCGAGCCAGTAAAAACAGAGGTTTCTAAAGAAACCAGTGCACATTCCACTTCTGTGTAAGAACCAGTTTATACTTGACTCCAAGGCAAATCGCATGTTATCTCAACAAAGCCTCAGGTTTATCTTTACCAGCATGGGGCAGCAGCAATTTTCCAGAAATCTGGCAAGAGGACACGGAAACGTTTTGTTTTGAATACTTGGAATCTGTGTGAGACATTCCCAGTAAGAGAATCTCCCAGCCAATTTAAATCTATTTTACCAACTTATTCCCCCCTGTGGTAAAAAAAAATAAAAATAATTGTTCTAAAAAGAAGCTTTTTGGGTTTCATCATATGCCCCTCATTAAATTATGCAACACCGATCTTTAGCACACTGGTCTTCTATTTGTTTCAGGGTCAGATGAACTCAGCAGCCTCTTCTCCAACTGTGACCCTGACCCAAATATTTGAAAACTAACATACAGTCTGAAATGAAAAGATCAGCTTCCACTCCAGTGAACTGCAGTTGGGAGAAAACACAATGTCTTATATAACACAGAAAAAAGACAACTCAACTCCAGACTCTGACATTGTTGAAGGTAGATGAAGAAGATGATAAAACACGACTGGATAGAAATACTGGCCTTTATAATATCACACATTAATTCGTGAATGTAGCCTAATAATGATTTGAAATTAGAAAAGTAGTTCTAGATTTTATATGATTAAATTTGGAACTTCCTTTTATATAATAAAATCTGAAACTTAGCACAACATCTCAGTAAACTATAAAACCCAGCATAGTTTAGCTGCATAGAAATCCTTTCTCAAGAGGATTAGCTACATTTTTCTACAACTTAATGCCCCATCTGTAGATTCAGATATCAACCAGTCAACCGGGCTGCAAGTCTGATATTAAAACTGTCCGTTACTCTTTGGTTCTGTAGTAATTCTTACAAAATAATTTGGAAGCCCTTTTGCACAAAGTACAAGGCAACTACTTATTTAAAATATATGAAATGGGTTACATGTGGTAAACAAACATTCTGTTTATAAGACCCAACTTTTAGATAAGCATAGATAAATACTACTTAAAATTATTATTTTCACTAGGTTCACCTTAAATACTTCCAGACTTGTTTGGTCTAACTGACATAAATTCAGGAAGCTTTTTCTGAATGAAGTAAAATATTCTTTGCTGATGTATTTAAAGGAAACAAAGTGGGTTTGTTTCCCAAACAAATACACAGAAGTCTGGGTATTTCGAAGTACTTACTTGTAGAGGGTGAGGTCTGTCTGTATATCTGCAGAAACTTTAGGGATTGGTGGAGGAGGGTGTCTCGTGTCCTGAGGGTGACGCGTGTCAATGGCCTCCTGGGGGCTCAAGTGAATCGTGACGGGAATTACCGGGAGAAGGCTGATATATCTAAAATTGACAAGGAGGATGAGATTTTTTATCCAAAAATTGGACTTTAAATAAAGGAAAACACAGCTTTAATCTTTCATGCCTTCTTGAAAACAAAAAAGAAGCTGAAAGCAATTTTGACGGTAAAGTCAAGGGTCAGTAATGTTAGATTTATTAAGAATGTCATATTGCAATCGTAGTGCAAACATTAGGATACCTTATTTTTTTACTAAAATAAAAAAGCATTTTTATACAGAATGACAAAATCCACTCTTAAAGTAATAGAAGGTTGAAACAAAATAAAAATGTATTTCTTGAATGACTGCCAGATACATGTTTTTTATCATTTTTAAGATTTGTTAAAAAAAGCAAAAAATCCTATAATCCTGTTCTTGTTGCTATAATCCTGTTTTTAAATCAAAGAGAAAATCTGACCCAACCATGATTTCAATGCAAGTCATTTGATAAATGTACCGCTGTGATTTTACTAAAGTTACTAATAATGCTTTGCTAGCATTTTAGAGCAAAGTTTACACATTTAACTGGAAACTGAATCAGAAGGAAAATAAAACCAAACCAATGTATACTAAGATTTGTTTTCTATTTGTATACACAAATCTTTTACTAGTTACATAAAGTTCAGCATAACAAACGTTTAAATCCAGTCTCCTATTTAAAGTTACAGACAAAATTCTAAATTCGTAATTTGAGGCAATACTCACTTCTTTGCTAAAGTTATATTGTAGTAGCTGAAAAGCGACGGCCAATGTCTAAAAGACAATCTCCTCCATCCTTCCTCATCTTCGGCCCCCCAGGTGATCTGGGGCATGGAGGGCGGGGCATGGGGAAGAGGTCCTGCTGGGCCAAGGTGGCCTTGTGATTGGTTTTCAGGTAGGGGAGTTGGAGCCGGAGCACGGTGGATGCTCAGGGTGCTGGTAGGATCCCCACCACGGAAGACCGGTGCCACTGCCAGATGGGGGCTTAAACCGCCACCGCCGGAGTCCCCCAGGGGGTTCTGCTCGGACACCTGCGCAGCCAGGTAGGTGCGGATTCCAGCCGGGTCCGTGTAGACGAGGATGCCGATCCAGATTACCGTACCAGCCTGAAAATGTGGAGAGAAAACACGACTAGAACTTGTGAATTTGTTGAATTTTGATTGGCTTTAATAGGTTTAATAAACCTTAATAAAAATACTACTATTTCAGAATATTAAGATGAAAAAATACAAAAATATTTAAAATTATTTGTTTTAATTTAAGCCAGAAAAAGTCAAAATCCTGCTGCTGATAAAATAACAAAAAATGTTATGTTACCTACAACATTTTTTCATTGGCATTTTGATTTTAATACATAGACTTAATTAAAAATACAGAATAAACATAGAATAAATTTAGTATGCTCCAGTAGTCTTCATAGGCAGATTGTTTGTGTCTTTCTTGTAAGTGAGGAAAACGTATAGAAACTTCCTTTCAACCAGCTGACCAGCAGAGCGCAGCAACAGTTGGGGGAGAAACAGCACTACATTAGTCGAATATCTGTACAACTAGACTAGAGACATCTCCAGCCACTTCAGGACATCGTCTAATAATCTTATAAAAACACTGCAAAACACTTGGTATGAAGGACGTTTTTATGATTTTGAATCCACCACCTTTAGAGTTAGTTTTTCAAAGAAAAAGTAAAAATAAACACCTTTGGCCTTAGAAACAAAAAAAAAATATGAAAGTTCAACTTTAGCTACAATAGTGCCTTAATAGAAAAAAAGCAACCAGAATTGGATCAATCAAATAATAAATTGACTTAAAACTTAATTTAAAAACTAAAACCAGTCACAACACATAGCAAAAAGAGATGAGCTGTCTCACCATGATGATGCGCTGGGCCAGGCGTGTGCGGGCCAGGAAGTACACAACACGCAGTCTTTTCGGGAGCCTCAGGTTCCTGAAGGCCGGGGTCTGCAGAGTGATTGTGTGAGGGGAGGGCCGAGGCGGAGGAGGGGCCTCACGTGTTCGCAGGGGTCCCGGTTTTGATGGAGGCAGGCCGGCTTCGGCGGGAAGCCGGCGGTTCAGGTCAGCCAGCTGTAATTAATTGAAATTCATTTTTAATATTGACGTTACCTTCACTAAAGTTGCGTAGGAAGTAAATCACCAATTTCTTGATTATTATTTATTCGCTACACACAGTTGTTTACCCTCCTATGCAAAAAACAAATAATAAAACAACTTAGACTGTATCTGAAGTAGGACTCCTTCTCAGAAGTAAAATAATATGTTTTCTTATCATATGTTTGTTTTTTCATGCAAGTCTTACCTCCATACGGCGAATATCTATAGACAGGACTGTTGTGAAGAAAAACATCTGCAGAAAAAAGTCAGAAACGAGCCCCACGACAGCGAAAAGACAAAACTCCTGCACAAGACAAAAATTTGTTTACATCACTTTATATTCTTAAAGTTTATCTCTTTTTTTTAAACAAAATCATCTTGTTTCTCATGATGCAATGATTAAAGCAAATTTCTCCAACCTGGATAGCTGGCACCAAAGTGAAATATCCAATCAGGATGATGCACAGCTCAGTGGCCATGTTCTTCATGATAGACCAGCTCTCATTACTAAGGCCTAGTGAAGCAAAGGACAAAATATTAAGGGGTGCTACATGTTTTTAATCCCAGTGAATCCTAAAAAGATGACTGGGTGAAAACCTTACCCTGAGCAATTCGAAGTTTGACCTCAAGGTCAACGGGGGTGGAAACCACAGACTTGGTGAGCACCAACACATTTTCCAGGCCGATCACGACAACAAGGTAAGGGAAGATCTCACTGCAAGGAAACAAAAGGTACATTAACCTATTAGAAAACAAACAGAATGAGTCAAAAAGCTTCAAACTCTTAAAGAAATCACAACTGGCGTTTGCAGCATTGTCAAAGCGTTTTAAGGAACTCTTCTGACTGACAAAGACCCGTTCTAACTTCCTAAACACCGTTAGCATATAGACATCACATTGACACGTTGAGCTGAATAAAAGTTCTCTGAAGATGTTTCTCCTGGATGTTTGACTCCCCTTTCAACGAAATTTGTAATATTAGCTCCATTCCTAACAAGATGGTATGCAATGGGAGGGCTGATATGACTGAGCCATGAAAATAAAAAGCATGCATTGGTGAAAAACAAAATCCAAAAATTAAATCTTCATAAACAGAAAATTCAATGAATCAATGAGATCAATTTATTGCCCAGACCTACTTTGGATATGAAAGTGAATGCAGCTACCATAAACTACAAAATACAAGTGGAATAACACCTGAATAATCCACTTTCATCAGATTTATCTGGTCCTTAAGATAAGCCTCTTCAATTAGTTATAAACACATAAGAAAATCAACCACAAGCCAAATAAATATAATCCTCATTCACCATAAAAAGCGGCTAACATTAAAATCATGTCATAAAAATGAGAACACTGATACAAATTGCAATAGAATCTCTTTGTCAAAGGGATATTTCTGAGAGAGAATAAAAGTTTGCTTCAGGAAAACAGCCAATCAGAACATTTTGTTAGCAACTGATTGATGCCTGAAGGGAATTTCCTCCTATTCCAAAGTGACGAGAGATTAGTGTGAGACTACCGAAAAGCAGGAGCTTTGGAGGTAAGTGTATAACTGGGTCACAGAGGAGTCAGGAGCACTATATATTACATCACACACATAAACACGCCTACACACATGAGCGGGATAAGCTCTGTAGCCTTGAGTGTGAAGCCAATCATGACTAAGCAGAGTTCACACCAGCCAAAGTTGCGTCTTTGGAGTTATTAATCAAACAACAAACATTTTAAAAATTAGAGTCGATCAGTTGTGCATAGAAAAAGTCATCAGTTTTAAAAATATGGGTCTTCCAGTTTTAACAGTTTGTTAAGTTGGTGCTGCCCGGGTTTTGTTTGTACAAGCCCACCCCTAATGAGCACAGCCTACGGCAGACATGCGTGGATCTTAGGCAGTGGTTGAACACCAGGGTGCCATTATCACGCCACAATATCAGCTCTTTAATAATCCTCAAATGATTGGATGAACCAGTTAACGTCAACAAGACAGAATCTCCTCCCTCTGAAGTAGTCCAACCCACTTCCTGTCCTATCAACAATGACACACTGACTTTTGAGTTCTGGTTATAAACATTAACAGACATCAGTTTGAAGTCAGCGTGGAGGAAACAGGAAGTCTGAAGCATGTGTGTCGGTTGTGCGTGAATGCAAGTGAGTAAGCAGAATAAGGCAACAGATAATGAAACTGACAGTCTCCTAGGGGAGTAAATGTTTATCTCAATAATGCATACTGAGGTAAATAAATAACATGAAGGGGATTCCATAAGAGCTGTATTGTTCTAACAGCAGTACAGAAACTAAAAGTTGTGATTTCACAACACATATCATATATGAACAACATGGGAGTATTACTCACTGTCATATAGTACAGTTTAAACAAATCATCCTAAATTACATTAAGATCCTTTCAGCAGCTTTTTGAACACTTTATTGAAAACAAAAAAAAGCGCTGGGTTTGAAGAAATCTCTCCAAACCATAAAGTGCGAAAACTGACAAAAAAATGTTGAATTCTCACCAACCATGTCTGGTGGTGGAGGACAAACCAAACCTTTTTACGTTATCTTAACGAAAGCATGAGAAAAATGTGGGCACTCCTACCCTCCGTTCAGTGTGGGCGTCAGGCCAAACAGAGTACACAGGCCCACAGACATGAGCAGGGAGCTGAGGACTGTCACCACAGCAGCCAGAGCCAGGCCCCACTTAGACTTCACCATGTCGATCTTACCTGCAAGGACGGAGGAGAAGGTTATTGATTAACTGTTCATTAGAGATTACTTCATCCCTTTGTTGCTATCTGGTTACTAATATCTGATGGACACATTAGCCTGGATATAATTATTTTACAAACCATACAGTACAGTTACATGCACAGTTAACCTTTAATTAAAATAACATATTTTTAATAAAGATTTGTACATTTTATTGCTTAGCACAGCAGTAGCTGTAGCTATCAATTCTTTCTTTCACAACTTCAGACCTGCAATAGCATGAAAAAAAGCCTTTATTTCCCTCTATTAAATGTAACCAATTATTAATCCAAATTAGTTGTTTTATCTCAAGTTTACATTACAGCTTAGTTAAAGTAAAGTGAACATTCTGTCAATTTTAGGGTTTTAATAAGTAAAGAAAAAAATCAATTAGCCAAATATCTACATTTCATCTTCTTTGGCTGTGCTCAGTCATAACAACAACTTAATTTTTTTGTTATGGTTGAGTAAAACAAAAACTGAAATTTATTGACTGATGAAAAAAAAAAAAACAAGAAAAACCACAAATACCAATTAATGAATTAATGAAGAAAAAAATTGCTTCAGAGTTGTCTGAAAACAAGTAAAGGTTATATGTAGTGAGACAAAATGTAAACCAGGAAACCGTCATACTGCTGAATTAATTTAAAGTTATCTTAAAAAAACTCTACATAACTGAGTTTAAAGGTTGCTAATCTATTTAAACCTAAATTTATTTCTATCTTTATTTTTACTACATTACCCAGATCTCCATTTGAAGACAGAGTTGAGATCTCAATATCACAAATGAGGTTAAAAAAGGAAAGTATGTAAACAAATAATGAACACTGTGTGCCTGTTTTGAAGTAACAGTAAATTTAGGAAATTTTTTTAGATTCAAGTAATATCTCAAAAAAGTTAAATGAAACTTGCTGTTTTAAGAATAAATAGGCTAATAAAGCTTTACAGATGTTATTAGCATAATAGGAGGATATCAAAAAGATTACTGACAAACAGTAAATAAAAACTGCAGTCATACACAATTTGTTTGGAAACATTTGGAAAAACTGCTTTTAAAAGCGGTACAAAATGTCTTTTAACTCATTGAATTTGAATTAAGTCTTTGTCTTGAGTACATACTGTATGTTTGTCCTCTGAAGTAATGTTTTTCCTGGAAGCTGCTGGAGGTTTGCTCGCTGCATTCTTACAGAGGTGTGCAATGTTCCAGTGTGAGGATAATCACACGGGATTATCCTCACACCAGACAGGAACAACCTTGGCACTCAAGCAAATGTGCACAAACAAAGGCACAGAGGCCACTGGACTGAATGTACCCTTTACAAAAAAAAAAAAAATAACAAAACGCAGAGTGGAGCCAAAATGGATCAAAGACACAGGACGGACGTGCAGCGCAGACTTACGGGTGGAGAAGTAGATATAGGCGAAAAGGATGATGTATGTGGTGACGAGGGGAATTAGTTCAGCGATGCCGATCTCCTCCTTGAAGTGGATGTGAACCATGTGGTCGTCTCTCAGGCTGCAGTTGGCCGACGGGTGAAGCTGCTTCAGATGGGTCCGTAAGCTACTCAGAAAGCTGAACACACACACACGAACGTGACGATAATTAAACAAAACAAAAAAGTGCAAAGGAGTGTACAAAAGCAGTTTTTTCCTTTTTTCAGTTTCAAAGGACAAAATTTTAATATTTTTTGTGTATTATGGTTACGCAAAGCGCTAATACATTAGAGCAGCGTGCAAGTATGAATGCTTTTAGAGAATTAGGTGTTTAAATGCAATTGGGAGGACCTACAACTGAATTGAGCTAGGCTGAGCAGTGTAACACACAACATATCACCAAATAAATAAAGGTAAACACAAAATTATAACCATATCATCTTTTAAAGCTAAATTCTGGTCTAGTTCCTATGAATATATCAAGTAATCAAACAGATTTGGGTCCAAAATGATTAAATTGTACACAGATATTACATCTAATCTGATGTAATAAACAGGACTCGCACATAAAGTCAAGATGTTCTGGTCTCAGCTTGTATATTTGCAGCGGTTTAATTCTAAGGCCGGAAAAATAATTTCCTTTGTGCAAGAACAATGCAGCCCTAAACACTTCTGTAGGAGTCCTTTAAGATTAAGTTTTAATTTTAAAACAAAGAGTTTCTTCAGCGGACTCTGATCTCGGGCTGGGAAATAAATTCATTGAACTAAACATCAAGTTGAACTTTAATTATACTAAGAAAAACATTAACCTACTTAGGTATTATATTTAAAGTTAGTTGTGGGAAAAGAGTCCAACAAAGACATTCATCTCATCGCTTTTGTGAACAAAGTTAGTTGTTGGACTTCCTCTAATTAAGTTCGTTAAATGACTCACAGTGATTTGTTGGACCCAATGACGAACAAATGCATGTTGGATTGCAATAGATACTTCATAGTAATTTCTGAACATGTAACAAAAGACATTTTACAAGTTTTAAGCAGAAAAGACCTTGGAGTCCTCTGACATTTAAATTATACAGGACATTCACATTTTAAATCAACAGGTGTTTCCAAATTAATGTGACATTAAATACTAAGAGGAAAAAATTCTTATGTTAAAAACATTGATATTCCAGCCAGTAGGATTCATGACTGTCTAAATGTCTAAAGTATTAAAAATATCACCCAAAAAAATTGATTTTTTTTTTTTGCTCACCCTGCATCATAGTTAGAAAGAACCACAGTGATTGTGTATGTGACCACTCTCTTCCTGTTGTAATGACTGACTCCTGTGTACTTTCCAGGGACGCCAAACAGCAGGTCTGAAACACACAAAGACTGAATTATTTTTTCTTAACCCAAAACTGCAGCAAATTGCTCTAAATTGCATTTTGACGTTGTGGCCACAGACCATGTGTCAGACAAATGACTTCAGCATGATCAGGAGTCACTCCTCGGTTATCAGGAATATGAGGGTGTTCATTAAAGATGAAACAACCACCATGTACCTCACTCGTATGATATCATTTATTACTGCTGTATAAAAGCAAGACAGACCAGCGTTTGGTACATGTTGATGTCATGCTGTTGCAAGGAGATAAAACAGTTACTGGATAAGCATCACTTGAATGGAGAGGTGTGTCAATATGCTAGGATAAATTTATATAAGGTCTACAGAAATTAAACTGCTTGTGCAAAGTCAGCATAAAAGCCTTTTAGTTCACTAGTTTGATTAATCCTTGCTCACAAGCGACTTACAATAGGTGATCCAAGATCATTTGAAAGAGCATTACATTTGAGATTTAGTTTGGGTTTAAGCTAAATTAAGCAATTACCTTTGCAGAAAGCAAACTTTCTAAAATCTGTCTGATTTGCCATTTACATACATTACAAGCACATAAATTAATGTATTTTTTTTAAGAATTTCAGCATAAATATAAATTATATACTAATAATAAACACATAAATAATTATATAATCATGAATATTTTGCAAAACTCTTACATCTTACGAACAAAATTAATGAATACAATCCACTATAATCTAAAATTTGCGTTTTTTGATAAAAGGTTTTTGCCCTAAGATGAGGTGGTGTTTCAGCTGAACCACAATCAATGTATTTCACAAAACTACAATGGAAACATTTTTCAACATCACACGAGTCATGTGATCGACAACCAGATGTTAATTCTGGCGGAAAAGACGAAGAAAGGAGGATCATGGCGCAGTAAGTTTTTTAATAAGTTATCGCATTACCAAACAAATTTACATGTGATTTTAATAACATTTCTTATTTAAAGGAAACACCATAATTGCGAAACATTTTGTCAACATTTTGTACACATTTATAATGGAAACACAGCTAATGAAGGCCTCAGAGGTTTTGTTAAAAAACATTAGTGAACAGACAGCATCACAAAGACCAAATGACACACTTTTCAGATTTTTATTTCCAAACAAGTTTAAAAAAACCATGTAGTTTTCCTTTCACTTTTTAAAAAATGCACTTCTTTGTATTGGCCTATCGCAAAAAAATTCCAAATTAATCCAATGTTTACATGCAATGTGATAACAGTTATGGGGCTAAAAAAAGTGAGAACAACAACTTGATGGGCTGGGGTTCTAGGTTTAACCGTCTCCCTCTGCATCCATCCTGCATAATCATCAATCATCAGCAGAGTTTCTACCTCGCAGTGTCGCTGAGGTGTGCAGTCCTTTCGGTTCGTGTTTCTGAATAGTCTTGAGGAGGTCCGAGTCCGAGTCAAACAGATCCCGCTGGTTCTGCCAGTAGTTGCCAGGAGACACAAGGAGGCAGCCGTGTTCTGGCAGCACTGACTGCATCCGCCGTAACCCTGGAAACAAGTCTGTCACCTGGAGACACAGCGCTTCCAGGCTTCGAATGCCAGAGCTGGAAAGAAAAGAACCCAGAAGGTAGAAGTGATTGGAAATGTTAAAAAAAGACAACTTAAAGAGACTCAGAATTCAAATTTAATGTAATAATATGACGATATGGCTAGTATGTCCATATACTGGAAAACATCCCAGACCATCAGCAAACAAGGGCCTCACCTACAAATCAGTGTGCACATCAGTGCTTGCACAGTGCAGCTGCCAAACAAGTGAAAGAGGTTTGTTTTTTTTTTAAAGTCATGAATGTTTTCCTTTTTTGTTGACACAAATCAGGTTGAGGTCAGCAGTTTGTTTGACCTGCAAAACGTGAGGACGCCGGCTTATCACGAAAACAACAAACTGTTGGTGCAACAGGTTTGTTTACCCATCAGAGTGGACGTGGTTGCGAATCTCTTCCAGCAGACTGAAGACTTTCCCCAGAGGCGACCGAAACACGTCCACCGGCACGAGGCTGCTGTCCCACGGAGACACGGCTGCCTTCACCAACACCTGCTGGATGTAGGCGACCGGAGGCCCGTGGTACTACAGCACAAACACAAATACAAACACACACCAACACACAGACAGGTGACTTATTCATAGGAAATATAACTCCTGTCAGGCTTTTTTTCCTGATATTAACCTCGATGGTAAGAATCTTGCATGTATATAGTTCAGTTACATGAATCCTGCATTGCAAAATATTATAACTTAAAATTAACATTTCAATGTGACAAATGAACAATTATGTACAGAAAGTAGAACATAATTGATAGTTAGAAGCAAAATGACTCATGATTTTTGTATTTCTATTAAGACCTGCAAGACAATACTTTGCAGAAGCATGTTTTAAAAATCAACTAAAAGAAATGGTTTTCATGTCTTGCAGGAGATTTGGATATTTTCATTTTATATGATACTGCCACAGAATTGCAGTAGGATCAGAGCGTTAGTGGTGATGTGCAGCGTTAGTCTTTCAGGTACAGAGTTTTTTTTTATTTAGGGAGAAAACAGAAAAGATGGTAAAACACATTTGTACACCACACCTTTCAGATTTTATTTCTGAAATCTGAAAACCATGCATTTTTTTCTTATTTGTTTTTAACCTATGGTGGAAATCTTGTGTGAGACAATCTTAAAGAGGTTTGTCTACTTCATACATATAATATATTAAAAGTATTTATTTAGCTGCAGATGTATGTTATGTTAAATTATCAAGGATTTTTCATAAAAAAATTATATATTATTGCATTTTAGGCAACAAAAGTTGTTGTTTTTTTTATTTACAAAATAAATTTAATTGTTTATTTTAATCTTTTAATGTATTTCTAATATTGTATATAAAAAAAGACTGGTGCTTAAATAAAAAACAGAATGTGCCAATTATTTTATCCGATTAATTGTCATATTAATCAATTACTAAGACAATCATTAGTTGAAGACCTTAAATACATATGTAACCTCTAAACTCTTACCCAGTCTGGTCGTTCCAGGTCTCCCAGAGGCTCATGGGAAGGGACGCTGTAGTCTTGCACCCCAGTGGTGAACTCCACAGGACCCGTTCCAGGCAGGGGAAGCCTCAGCAACGGATAGCTGGCAGAACGACAACACAGATGCTACCTGTGAGGCCAGATGTGTTTTCAAAATATATGTCAAATATTTTATTAGAATAATAAAATCAATGAACCAGTTCACTGTAGGAGGCCACAAAGAAAGTCACAAAGAACCGACTGTCATACAAAATCTGGGTGTTTCCTTGTTTGAGGCTGACAAACTCTTCAGGGAAGATGAAACTGGAACCTCTGGCTTTTCCTGTTAGTCCCAGTTGAACATGCTACATAAAGAGGAAACTGTTTCATTTTTCTCCTACAACTAGGTTGGTCCATCTCAATCAAGAGTCAACACTATTTACATGCCTGGGCCTGTGTGGGAGGGCAACATTGTCCTGCTTGTGCTTATATCAACAAAGCAGGAAAAATGCTGCCATTACTGAGCTGTGAATGATGAATGGAGATGTGTGTGAGATTCAGATCTTTCTCTGAGACAGAAAGAAAAGCCCTGAGGGGGGCAAGTAAATGTTTGCAAATGGACTAATACAAGCAAGGTCTATCACAACAAGCAATAAATACATTAATCACATGATAAATCAAAATGAGTTTGATCATCTATATCAAGACAACAACAACTAGAGATGCTTGCATTTAATATAATTTAAAAGCTACAGTTTGAAAGATTTTTGCAAACATTTGATACCCAGTACAAAGTAGTTACTTTTCACATTTTTTTCTTCCTACAAAATCCTGCCTGGCACTTTTGCATGTTAAATTTTTGAAATGCAATTTTGGTTACAAAGACTTCATAATTCATTTTAATTATTGTTGTTGTTTATTTTGGATTTTGCAGTTCCAGTGTTAGATGTTCTTTAGAAAGTTTTTTTTTTTTACCTTTGAGTGTGTACTTGCATTAATATGTCATTATCATTATTAGAATAGTTGAAAGTGGGCTCAAATTGTTATTATCATTTATCACAATAATATCTGGGACAATTTATCATCTAAGAAGATTTTTTTTATCATTACAGGCTTAGTGACATCATCTCCAATCTTTAATTTCTCTCAGTCTTAAAATGACTCAAAGCGGCGTTCTCAAGTTAAAAATAAAACTGAGCGCTTTCTGCCTGAATTAATTAGTCTTTCTTGGTTTTATGTGCACCAACTGGGGGCTGTTGAAATGAGGCAGAGAAATCTCAGTTTGCTGATTCACTCGTTTTGATTAACGTTGACCATCCACGCATTCACTGAAAGTGCATGATGTGCTCTTGTCCAAATATTTTTTACTCTTTTAAAAGTATTTGTTCTCTCTCTTTCATTCCCCCCGACCCCCATTAAGCTTTCCATGGCCTCCTCCAGGGCTTCTAGGTCACTGTACCTACACAAAAGCTTCTTTTGTGTTTGGCCAAACCCCCTCCTGTCAGGCAGTTGGAGAGACAGGCATCCCATTCTCACAGGGCCACTTTCTCACAGCCCTCTGCCCCGGCGTTGCCTTTAACAGCCTTGTCGATGAGCTCTTTCCTCCCTCGCTTTCCCCTCGGGTGGCAGCCAGCACCCTGCCGCAGCGTGCTGCTGGGCGAACACGCAGCAGGTGCATGAGTGTGTTTTAGATTGGCGCGATTGTTTTACAATCCCTGCACTGATGGGGCCCAAGCAAGTCTCTGACCTATGTCCTCTCCTTGGACCACTTATTTAGCAAGAGCAGACACTGTATGTGCACGTGTTAAGTGAGTGGTGGTGTTGTCAGTGGGGGAGCTGTTTTGTGTGTACAGATGGCCTTGAACTCAGCCAAATCTTCTCTTTATTCTGTGCAGTTCAGTGAGTCCACACTGTATGACAACTTTGCTCACCTTTCATGTGTTATTGGAGGCCGCATGTCAAAAACGGCAAATGAGTCTCCAAAATATTTTTCACAAAATCAGAGCAAACTCCAAGTTCTGCAAGAACAGAGCAAGTCTGAACATAAAGTTTTCAAACAGCCGTAAATGAAAAGGTGTTTATAATCTCTAAAAGACCTGCACTTGAAAACAAGGGAGACATCATGATAAAATGAAAGAGACCTTCATTAACCAGAGAATGTAAATAAACACACTTTAAACTATTTGTCCAAAATAAGCACATCATAAAACAAGAATCATTAACTGGGTTTCTGGAGGTTTTACCAACTCAAATTTAAGACTTTTTAAGATCATAATAAGTGGAATTTAAGACCTACATCTCCAAAGAAAATTTCAAACTCAGTCAGCCAATTGGTGATAAATTTGTACGAATTTGACGAACACAAAAAGCTAGCTAGCTAGCAAGAGTATGTTAGCAGTCAGTTAGTGGCAGCCTCGAGTCACAAAACACAATAAGGGTGTCTGAGTGTCTCAAACTTTAGTCTGACAGAAAATCCTGTAAGATAAACAAATACATAGAAATAAGAGATTAAACAGTTCCATCAAGTCTAAATTTAAGACTCGTCATTGACATATTAAAGGACTACTTTCAGCTATTTTAAGGTCTTAATTTTAGATAAATTAATTTAAGGCTTTCAGGATACACAGACATTATGATCTTTTAATATGAAAATAAATAAACACTTTAAACTACAGTATTTTCCAGAGTATAAATCACTATTTTTTCCATTTATGATCCTGGGATTTACAATCACATTTTTCTCCCTCTTAATAACGTATTTTTAGTCCAATAAGGAATTGCCTAAAATAAGAATCATTAATCAGCAAAAATATAAATATAAAACAAGTTCTGACCTACGAAAAGCACAAAGAAATGTTTAACTCATGTTTGTTAAACGTGAAAAGCAGAACGCAGAAAGCATACAGGGCCTCTTAGCAACTATTTCACACTTTGACAGGCACAACCACAAACCTCAGAATATTTTTCACCAATGTGATAGACCAACACATAGCAGTCTGGAAGAATGGGAGAATTAAAAAATGGACTAATTAACATTTTCTTTCAAATAAAAATCCCGAAGCTCCAGTAGTGAAGTCAATTGCTCTTAAATGTCATCTCTGCCCCAGTATAAAGTCTTTTGAAGCATCTAACAAGCTTTTCTCCCAGCATCCCTGCATCATTCCCACAGCATGATGCTCCCACCACTGTGTGTTAAAAGGGGAATCATGAATTTATCAGAGTACACAGGTTAAATACAAATGCACACCACAACGTTAGCACTTCATTTGTGAATAAAAATTTTAAACCGTGCAGACTTTTTCCTCCCTTTCACAATTAAATTCTATTTATGTTAATGATGTACATAAAATCTCAATAAAGTACATTGAAGTTTGGGGGGGAAATAACTGAAGGGACATGAATACCTCTACAAATCCAAAAAAGTACGATGTACAAAATAACTGAGCACAGATGCACAAGCACCTCAATGCAGGGTACCTACCAGCAGGTGAGGATGCTGGCGGAGGTGAAAAGGATGATGGGTACTGGGTAGGAGGCACACAGCAGCCCGTGGCGGTAAAAGGCCGCCGAGATCTTTTCTCTCAGCTGCTCGCGCAGCGTCATCCTCGTGCTTGTGGTCAACTCCCGGCCATTGGGAAGCACAGGGCGGCCGAGGACGGTGCGCCGCGGAGCATCCAGACACCTGAGTCCAAATATGTGAAAAGTTCAACAGGTTTACATTACAAAATATCTTGTTTGTCTCACCAGCAACCTAAAATCAAAGCAACCGTTTTAGAATGCAGGAGGAAAAAAAACAAATTTACATTTTGGGTTTGTCAAGATTTTGTTGCGAAACTCCAGAAGAAGTGATAAGCATGATTCATGTTGGTTCTTGAAAGGGAAATTCCTATATTAAATTTACAGAAAAAGACACTATGACCTTCAACACCAGACCGATTTTATACTCCCACTGACTGAAAAAATGATGTGTTTTCCTTTTAGGCCAGCTCCAACTGTAGTCACATGCTAGACAGCGTTAAACACACAACTCTTTCAGAAGCCAAAAAGGTGTGGGCACATTCCCCGCTGGAGAAAACATCCAACTCAAACCATCCACACCTGGGGGAAAACAACACTTACAAGCCCATTTTCTTGGAAAACATTCTGGGTGTGTTTCCATGTTAACAGGAAGGAATAAAGGGGAGTGCACACTTAACTGCTTCAGTTAGGTCAGCTCTGAAATTACCAAAACATTCAGAAAAATTAAGGAATAAGTCAGTTTATTTTAGGGCTGACAATTTTAACCGGATTAATCATGATGAATCAATTATTAAAATAATATTTAACCAATTTAGTAATTGATTAATCATTAACTGGAGTATAAAGACTCAAAAAAGCCATTTGTTGAAAGAACATGGTCAGACCAGTAATTAGGCCAAATTTATATTAATTTTCATTTAAGATGAAAAAAAATACTTTTGTCTCAAAATAATTTCTTTTTTTGCACCTTTTGCTATCCAATTATTTATTCATCTGTTAAATGAAAAATTAATCAGAACTCAGCCGTACACTGTATGGATGTAAGGCAAAAAGAATGGGCTGAGCTTTTCACACGCTGATGTTAGAAGTATTTTTTAGCTGCAGATGCATCCTTTGCTACAAATGATCAAAAGGAATACCATGTTATTGCATTTTAGGCAATAAATTGTTTATTTTCTTATACAGGAAAAGGAATCAAATAATTGTTTAGTTTGCAACTTTTAATATATTTCTTATATTGTATAAAAAACACTAAAGGGGTTAGACAAAAATGTGCAGAACATGCCAAATATTCTAAAAATAATAAATCAATTAAAAATAACTGTTAGCTGTAGCCCGAGTATATTTTTTTATTTATTGAAAAAACACTGCATTGAATATTTAATATATTCTCAATTCTTCTTTTGTAATTACCATTTAAAAAACAACTGTTCAAACTAACAATATAAAAGTTCAGAGGCATAAATTCAGTAAGAATGGTAATAATTTACTAAAAAAGCATAACAAAATGTTACATATTTAATTAGAAATTGCACAAATATTAAAATTATAAACTACAAACTCTGACTGAGCTCCTCAGATAAATATAGTTTTATTCTCACTTGAGGGCAGCCTGAACTGTGACAGGTGAACTCTGTGAAATCTTTGCCTTCTGGGTGGTTCGCCTGCTTCAGAAACATCTTCCCTCCTGTATCAACTCAATCTCAGCTCCTGTCTGCTCCCTCAGCAAACAGGTGGCGTGCCGACTCACTTCATATCAGCGTTTAAGTTTTCCAGGCAAACAAAAGCAGCAGAAATCTCAGCAGCATAGGTATTGTTTTTTTTTCTTACTAACCCTTTCTCTTACCTCCATACAACATCAGCCACTGTGTCAAACACAAAAGCTTCAAGCCGCAGTGACAGTACCTGCTGATGGGAGAGCGGTTTATCTGTCGGGGTCCCACCTGTTTACGGCCCTTGAAAGCGGCAGCGCTGGGATTTTTTAGCCTAATCTGTGCTTTGTGGTTGACATAGCGGTGCCTTCTCGAGTCAAGCAAAGTCTCTGACGGCTTGGCTCTTCTCCCCGGGAGCGACGGAAACATTCCCTGGGAGGAATTCTCCTCAGGAGCCTCTTGATCTGCTGTTATAAATACTCCAAACAGTAAACACAGCAACGGCAAGCTTACACAATGGCTTCTGCAAAGGCCAAAAAACAGGAGTCTGAAGTAAAGCCTTTCCAGACTATTACCAGAGAAGTGTCAGAGTCCCACTCACTTCTTGCTAGGCATTCACTGAAACCTCTGAATGAAAACCTCCATCTTTCAACTGTCGATTCAGCTCGCCGAGGGCTGCAGGGTTACGTGGGTGCAGCAGCAAGGCCTGATTCGGCAAAAGGGATCAGCAGCATCTCCGTCAGTGAACTAATCTGGGATTGAACTGATCGGAAACTCGGCGAGCCGGGTGCAGGCCCTGTGGCCACCTCCCATTGCACTCACTCCTACTTGGGTCGCAGCTCTCAGGCCAAAGATTTCAAGAATTGCTGCCCTAAAAGCACGGAAAGGCTGAAGGAGTCTTTACAAACACCAGAGCAACAAAGAAAGTGGCCACTGGACAACGGCCAACAGCAAAGTGTTGGTAGGCAGCAGCCCCACAATGGAGGGTTTGTGTTCTCTTCAGCCGTTCTGGCAGGTGATAATCAGAAAGAGTTTGGAAAACTTTAAAGCAAAAACTCTGTAAATTTCAAAATAAATTCTTTAAACAGAAACTTTTTATCATGTCTCTGTCCAACAAAGTTTTTGTCTACATTAATAAAGCTCATTTTGGCCCTGAATGACCTCCATTAGGTGGAGAGTTGGCGAGCTTTACAACAACAAATTAGCAAAAAGAACTTGATCAAAGGGAAATCTTAAAATAAAACAGTTGGGGAGAAACTTAAAATTCTTACCTCTTTTCAACCCTTCCAAAAAAGCCCAATTTGAAAGCTGCCCCAGGTTTCATTGATTGCAGCGGCATGTTGAAGCACCGTTAGGTATCGTGCAAGACGTGCATCAAACAGCCAAAAACAATAACCACCGACATCCCAGAGAGCTTCAGGCTGCATCCATTCTCCCAAGCATAACTGCATCAAAATTCAGTGACATAGTTGCATAATGCCGAAGCATGCGCCGCTGATAAGCGGAGACCATCAGCCCTGTTGTAAACCACACAGACAAGGTCCCTGTGAATGAGCTGCAACACAACAGTTTACAAGCAGAAGAGGGAAAGTTTCTGTCGATCAGTAACCAGGTCGTAATAACTAACGATGTGAGACAGGCGGACTATTTCTGTACATTGGTTGCGTCATTTTAGACTAAATGCTTAAGAGAAGCAGGGAAAAGACCCAACTAATTATGTCTTATTTATTATTCCTGGAGAACAGCATGCAGAAAATTTTAAACTATGTAACATTTACTACTTATTATCCACTCACTGTAAATTTAACCTAACATATTTCAGAGTTGTTAAAATTATTTAGGAGTTTTCCCAAGAGAGAAAACGCATGAATAAATGGAGGGGAGCTGATGCAACCTTGTTGCAACATCACCTGCAAGTTATAACACGGACATTACAGACATGCCCACGGAGCTTCTTGTGTTTGATGCAACAAATCAACACCACATTGAAAATATGAACCACTTCAAAAACTTAAATTTGGCACATGTATATTAAATAAAACAATGAATAAGACAAGTTACAGAGATTTGAACTATCACTGCCTTATGTGTTTACTTCAGGCAAATCAACAGTTCACCTGAAACCCATCACTAAGAATAAACTGAGGCACTTTGCAGTTGACACTTTCCTAACTAGTAGCACGATCCCATTAGTTTATCATCTGCTTCAAATTAGCAAACAACTAATACATTATGTAATTAGCACCATGCATGCATGTTTTGGTCTTGAAACAATATTTAGCATTTCTAGATTCAGTCAATCAATATACAAAAACCTTGCTATACAATATGTATTTACACATCATAATCTTAAATCACAAGTAAACAAGTAAAAAAACTAACAGTGCCTAAAAATGTTTATTTAATATGTTTTACCCTTTTAGGACCTATACTAAGTTTGTTTTGAAACCAAGCTAAAGGCTAGCACAACAATCAGACATATAGCGACGTTAGCTTCTCCAAGAACGTAATTCCCAACTAGTACAAGATTAATTTTAATTCTTATATCAAGAACCAACCCGGAAAAACAAGTCACATAATCTAGTAACCAGGGAGGTAGTTAGAAAACTTATTCAAAAGTATTACTATAACTATTAGTTTGCGGGGGGACGAATAATGCAATGTTAGCTTTGCTAAAACGCAAACCTGAGTACAGTCGCTTCTTTAAACTGTATATTTTGGGACTAGAGTATAGTACACAATAATCAAGAAAAGGGATTAATTACTATTAAAAGCTTTTTTATTTAAAGAAATTAAGTGTAGCAGCAGCTTCCATGCTTTCCACTGGGCTAGCATGGCTAATGCTACTATGATAGCTTCACTGTTCAAACACTCACCTAAACTAGCTCCAGTATTTCCTCCAAACGACTCGGTCGGTGTGGTCCTGCTCGGTGAACTAACGACCAGATGCAGTATTATAATCCTGAAATTTATGAAACTCCTCACAAGCTCCTCTAATGTGATGGCGACACACAGCAACAACGCATAAAAACTACTGGTTGGTTGTCAAATCCCATCAAGACCTCTCCACTTCGACCTCTCACCCCTCAGTACCAAAACCAATGCAAACGCGACTCCAAGTGGATAAATCCGGCATTACACATTTTTACACGAACTTAGTTTTATAAGAATCACCTGGATTTTTTTTAAATTTGTCCAAAGTACTAAGCAAACATCTGGAGGTATCACATATTTATTTATTGTTGTCAATAATCTGAGTATATTCTAACCTGCCCATTTTTAAGAGGAAATATTCTTCACTTGTGATGAACTATTGTTGTGGCCACAGGTAAAAAACAGCTGACAAATTCCAGACAAATAATTAAACTTTTTACAATAACATTAGGTCAAGCAATAAATTATCGAACTGATCCTTTTAATTTCATTTTTTATTACAAAAATGAATTTTTGCACAAACAAAATTAATTTCAAAAAGCTTCTCCTCACTGCCTGATGTTCACTAAATTGT
The DNA here is from genome assembly GCF_001444195.1 of Xiphophorus couchianus. NCBI lineage: Eukaryota > Metazoa > Chordata > Actinopteri > Cyprinodontiformes > Poeciliidae > Xiphophorus > Xiphophorus couchianus. The sequence goes on from NC_040230.1 coordinate 5,094,104, forward strand.
TCAGCTGAAAGATGATGCACTTCTCTCATTCTGTTTCAGGTTTTGGCTGATGTTTTTTCTTCTTAAAAATTCTACTTTAATATTACATGGAAAAACATGACATGGATGAACATCAAATTTGTGTGAATACATGGTTTTCAAATGTGTGGCAGCAAGTCAGAAATAGTGAAGAACCAACACATGCAAAGGAAATGCATGATCTTCTAAACAGCAATGCAAACCATCATGCCACCAATTGAAAACAATACCATAATACTTTACCTTACTGCTATAAAAATACTGATTGAATACTACTGAGTTATGCGTCTCCTTTCAAGAAGTCAAGACTGAGGGCTTAACAAGACAAGATATTGGGGTATAAATTAATGAAAAAAAAAGGAGAACAGCTGCTTAATTCCACTTTAAACGATAAAAAAAAATTGTGCTTTGAAAGAAAGGTTTTAAGAAGGGATGAGGCTGTTTCTGAACTTCAAGAAAGGTGCATGTTTGCAAACCCTATCATCATAAAAATTTAATTGATCCTAATTAAACATTGCCATGAATATAAATAGGTAATGTTACATAGGTCCAATAAATAAACACAGTCACCTGGAATCAGGAAGTAAGCTGAATATCACAGCTCACATCCTCCAGACAAAGACAATGATTATACAGGATCATAAAACAGGCAAATTTAGAGTTTGAACATCAGTCAAATCTATAATATCTCCTGATTTTGAAAAGTCCATGTGAGAAAAACAAAATGTGGAGTTAAAGAACAGCACTGGATGTCCCTCGGGCAAAAAAGGATGCTCCTTTATCATAAACTTTGTATTGAAAGAGGTTTTTCTGCATGTGTGGTGCATCTCCTTGTCTCCTCTTCCAACAAACTTCCATCTGGAAAACAAGGAGTACTCAGTTTATTGTACAGCTCAGTCAGAAATATTTGACGTTAAACAAATGAGTATGTTTAACAATGCTAGAACCAAAGGCTTCTTGAGGTAAATAACCAGGTTCTGATAGATATGCCACCATTTGTTTAGTTATAACTGACTGGTGACATTTTCAGACTTAATGAAATTATACATACAAAGGCCAAATATTGCTTCAATGAGGATATTTCTAAAGAGGTCAGGCTTTAAGCACAAAGCATCCAAACAGAGAGGCATGTAGAAGTGGGGAATAATTTCTGTTATTTCCCCATTCTGTTCTTAGTAGTGCTATGGAGTTTCATGGCACTATTTAATGGGATTTATAAGAAAAGATGTCAATTAACAGTAAAAATCACAATAAGATATTTATGTTAATTAATATCTATATTTGTATTTTTTTTATTTCTAAGACAGACTTTAAAAAAGCACTACTCAACCAACACAAACACGAAAGAACTGAAAACTCTCATCAGTCACACACCTGGCCATGTATGTCCTTGCAGTAGCCCGTGGGGAGACCCTGTACATGAAGATTAAGATTACACTGGTGGGTCAGACCCTTCAGTAGAACATCGGATCCTATATCTCCATCATCATCATCATCCTCTTCTCCATTACAGCGAACCAGCATCACCATGTTTCCCTGTAGTTACAAAGCCACAATAAGTCATCCATTAAAGCTATCTCTATCACAAACATATTGAAGTAGTGACAGCAGACAAAATTATTTATATATATACTGTATATCTGAGATCACACCTGCACTTGGGAGCAAACTAAAGCTCTGCAGTAATGGCTGAAGTCCAAAACGGCTCCAACGTCGACGCCCAGACTCAGCAGTACGCTGAGGTCATCCACCAGCAGCACACTCGGCCCCCACTGCTCTGCTCCTTCCTCCATGTTGTCTGAGCCGATCACACTGGAGCGAACAAACTCATACAGACTCCTCAGGCCGACAGGGGGGTCCCTGAAGGCAACGAGTGAATTAAGGATTAAAGGTAATAATGAGTGCATACAAGAAAATAATTAGTATAACAAAATTGTTGCACCAATAACTATGCAAACTCTCCTTTTCTTATCCTATACAAAGTACTCAAAGTACTTGTGGTTCAGTGCCTCTGTATTTTGCTCTCTTTACTAGACAAAGCTACATTAACTGTCTGTTTTTTGTTTGTTTTCATAAAATAATCGCTGGCCCAACATTGTGTGCTCATAATGCACCCAGTTCTGCTGGAGGTTCCTTCCTGTTAAAAGGGAGAGGTTCCTCTCCACTGTCACCACATGCTAGCTCAGGATGAGGGGAAAGTCAGTAACTTGGCGCAATTTGTTTGTCTTGTCCACATTGACACTTTGCTCCAAAATGATTGCAGAAAATTGACTGGATTTGATTTTATTGTATCATAATCAGAACTATATGATTGGATTTTATAAGAAATACCTATTTATCTGTACCTGAGAAAGTTCATAGCTTCGCTTTCCACATTGTTTTCCTTTGGAGTCAGAACAGACAGGCACTCCTTCAGTCCCTCAAAGAAAACCAGCTGACCTTTCTCCTTTGCCTGTGTTAAACTGACACCCTGTGAGTAAAAATTCATACAAAATAATGAACAAACAAACAGTCATTCCTGTCATTTTCTAAATGTGCAAATTTTGCTCCTACCCAGAATAAAATATAAAAGGGAGACAAGCACTCACCAGTCTTTGACTCACTGCACTGTAGTGGCAAAATGACTGCGCCAAGCCCAGAAAACACACTTTGCATCGCGCTAAATCAGAAAACAGACACATTAAAATAACATTTAAATTAAAACTCTTTTTTTTTTTTGTTCTTGCTGTCGGTGGATTTTATAACTCACCTCGTAGGTAGAAAGAAAGGAAGTGATGAATAAGAAACGATGCGTCACTCTGTCGATCAGAGACTAGGATAAATTCTCCCTGAACAACAGAAATGTGGCTAAATTAAGACAGGATGCAAGTGTAAACACAACAGCAACATTTACACCTGGCATCTGGGCATATATACCAAATATTTATAAAATACCACTCATTACTAATATGACTAAAATATTAACATTAAGGTTAAATCCAAGGTAAAAGTATTAGTTCTTACCCGTGTGTAAGAGTCAGGAGACGTGTTGAGGATGCTGTTGAGTTCTGTAAACATTGCTAACCCCCTCGGCTAAACTAAATATACGACACACAACACAAACTAAGCGGTTTGAAAAACTATGTCAGACTTTTAGAATAAAGATTTGCTTAAGAGACGGAAATAAATGTCTACTCTATTCATTGGTTAAAAACACGTTTTTATGTAAGTATTTGAAAGCTTAACTCGCCACAGTAGGAGAAATACGTCGGAAAACGTGTGAGTCAAAGATGTGTTTATTACAAACAGGACTGCTCCCTCCCAACATTTCTTTAATCACCAAATCAGGAGTTTCACATTAACTGGTGACGTGTAGTCTTGAAAAGTCGTGAAAGCAGTTATAAATTCAACAAATTTAGTCAATAATTACATTTCAATCAAACTCGAGCCAAAATCGAGCCTTTATTGCGTTTTGTGTGGAAAAGTTATCTTTACTAAAATTTGATTTTATAAAATGAAGAGCAATCCTGGCCCATTGACAGAGCGGTTACTGTATCTCAAAGTTCTATTTTCATAGACGATCTTTGAAGATGTATTGCAGCTTCTTCGTTTTTTCTCTCTAATTCAGTTTTTGAACAGCGTCACCTACCGTTGTTAATAGGTAACAGCAAAAGGCAAATCAATGTTGTGTTCAATCAACAGATGGCAGTGTGTAGCTTTGAAAGAGCGGAAGAGAAAATGTAATTAAATGAAATACGATGCTTATCATAGACTATGGTCATTTCCAACGAATCACCACTGAGTCACATTATGATCATGATTATCACAACTTGTAAATTATTTTTTTATGTTCATGTTTTTAACATATTGTCATTTTAAAGATAAGACTATGAGCACTATTATTTTATGACAGTTCTCTGATGCTATTACTATTATTAGAGAACTGCTTGAAAATAAAATAAAATGAAATAATAAAAATATCCAGTAATCGTATGATACTGTTGATTTCAGGTGTAAAAGCCCCCAAAAGATGGCATAAAAAACCTGGAAGGTAACAACATATAGAAGAAAAGAAAAACATCTCAGACTGTGCAGGTAGTTTATCTATGTGAAAGACAAAAAATACTTTTGGAAAACATAATTGAAGTATCGCATAATCAGCTCTGCACATACAAAACATTCAAAAATGTGCTTTTGCAGCCAGATGGAATGATTTTTTATTTATTTATTTATTTATTTATTTTGTAAAAATGTCTTCTGCTTTATTAATTCTAATCCTTATACCTTCTCTGACCATAAGTGAAACATATGAGCAGTCCAGTATTTGAGAGTAAAAATAAAAATAATCCAGCTAGTAAACTGAAAATATGCACACTTTAGGCATGACAGAAATTGAACCCTGTTTATACAAATGTACATAAAACATGTGGCCAAACCCATCAGAGTCGAATTTCTTTTAGAATGTAAATACACAAAAGCTCTATATTTTAGTTTCAGCACAATTTGGGCTTCAAACTAAAATATTCACAAAATGTCCTGCAACAGTCATCAGAAATTGACGAAACTATCTAGAACCAATTTCGTTTTAATGTCCACTCTTTCAGCTGTAGGTAAGGGAGAAAACTGCTTGCTTCTGTGAAGAAAGGCTTGAAGACCTTGATTGTTCATGATAACCCTGTAGTGGTGTGACTAAAATAAAATCAGAATCTCACTAAGGTATTTTCATAATATGTTCATTTATTCATAAAGCATAACTAAGAAAACAACAGTTGTCTTGCATCTTTGGAGGAACATGTATAAAACAACAATTTGCACTCTTAAGAATAGTTCACTTAAAAGAAAACACTTAAAACAGGCAATCATGTAGAACTAGTCAGATGAGCTGCACTTGATGGCGCATCAGTCTGCGTGTTTGCAATGTGCTGTAGCTTGAGCTGTCTGTGGTGCCAATAATTTATCAGAATCCTGTTTTGGTCCTGTTCAACGGTATCAACAAACGTCCTGATTTTATGGCTAGCTCTAAGCTTTCCAGAATCATTGCAGCTTCTTTTTTTCTTTATGTTAAAGTCCAACAAGAAACACAGTCAGAAAACATTTTACTAACCAGCCACGTTGGGGAGGTAGAACTAGTTCATTTGTCAGAGTTTGTATATAGTCAAAGGTTTAGTCTGCTGAAGCTCTTTGAACACAGAGGCTGGCAGTGAACAAGTACTTACTGGGCTGCAAACAGAACAACAAGGAGAAGGTGGGTACAAGTCGTCTTCCCACCTTATAACTCTGGCCCTTGTTCTGCTGGGTCCATTTGCAGTCTTAGTGCTTGGCCCGTTTAGAACACGGGGTTTGGCTTTTGGCACCCTGTAGAGGTAGACATCGTATTTTGCCAAAGGTCTTCCTGAAGATTTGAACTCAGTCTTCTTGCTGAGGTGGAGCTCCAAGTCGATGGTTACCTTGCAGTGCAGGAGGAGAATGGTTCAGTAAAGTAACACATTTACACAAATGCATGTGACTGATAAACAAACACAGCCTCTCCACATCTCCTGTGACAAAGATGCATCAAAAGCCTTAAAATAAATACAGTTTTTATTGCAGAAGCACAATCTCAGTTTGATAAATTCATAAAAATTCAGTCGTTAAGATTGAAAACCCAGGTGCCACAGTTATTGGTGCCCCTACCAATTTCTGTAAATGAAATGCTACTAAAATACTACATTTTCACTCTCCCTTTTTAAATTGATCAGTGTCATGATATTTTTAAACCTTTATGTTCTGTATTTGTTTTTATTTTTGATAATTAATTTCTCGACTCAGTACTAAATTCTTTATTATGAGGAAATTGCAGGTAGTTTCTGTTGATATTTTGTTTTAGTGGGTCACATTTTAAACCTGCAGAGTCAATTTTACACTTGATTGAAAGCTGCCATGGCTCAATTTTCCAGCTGAAAGATGATGCTGAGTGTCAGTTACACTTCTGTGACATCTTCTACACTTACTAAAATAAAACTGAACAAATAAAAAAGAACACATAGCAACTTTGAGTCTATAAGGTAACAGAGCCTTGGGAGTCTAGTAGCACACATTTTCATATACCTGAATAGCATTTTAGAGAACAGATCATCTGATTAGTACCAAAACAAAAAAAATTTGTATAATGTGGTTTAATTCAAGCATTTAAGGTATAAAAATTTACAATTTTAAGTCATGTAACCACACATACAGTGCTTGATTTTCTGTTTACATGTTTCAGTAAGCTTAATTTGGTTGCAATATGGGTCCAAAACACACAAAAAAATACTCTACAAAGACATTTTAGGTTTAGAATTACAGCCATAGATGGGAGAATATTAATAATAAAATCCTTATCTAAAAATATCAGGACAGAATGTGGTTATGAGGAGCTTTATCATCTTAATTAAGAGCGCAAATAATCTCTGCTGAAGTGAGCAGTATAGTGTTACTTTCAGCTTTTTGAAGTCTTTGCCATCACTGCCCTACTACTAAACCAGTTAAACCAGTTACTTGCAGACATGTAATACAGGAGGTTGGGAGAACTGGGGCTACTCTGCCCTGAACTGGTACCATATCACCAAATTTCCATCAGAATGGAAGCCAGAGGCTCCTGTTCTGATCAGCAGCATTCCTAGGAGCCTCATTAGTAAACTAGACGGTGCCAGACTGATTCATTTAGAATCACGTGGGAGTGAAGGTGGGGGTAGTTCCAGAAAAGAAAAATCCTCTCCAGCTGCCCCCTTCACTGCTTTATCTGGTTCCTTTTGGTTTCAATTTATGCCTTTTTTCTCCAAATCTGCAAAGCACACCACACACACATACAGGCCTGTTCCACCATAACTGTGGTTACTCAGAAACACACATCAATTTCATGCTGTACATTTTGGGTTAATTCCCACATGTGTATATTTTGCATGCATGAAGGGGTGTGTGGGGGTGAGTGTGTGTGTGTGTTCATCCTGTGTGGACTACTATGTGAATTAGCCAATCACGACAGCTACTTTGGCATCCTTACGGCATCATTCCACCACACCGTCAGCCAATCACTGGCTGCTGCCGAATCCCAGGTCCCATCTGGCTCGACTCTGAGCATCAGAGAAAAATGTAATCTTCACACGCCTTCAACATGTCTGTTTCTTTTCCTGTTTCCCTCTTACACACTTTGGTCCAACACCGCATCTTTTATTTTTAAAAATGGTGTTGCAATGGATAGGCATGGAAACAAAACTAAACTGAATGACACTTGAGGTCAATGTGGCAATTTAAGAGTCAACTGAGGGGAAAAAAAATGAATTACAGAAATAACAGGATACATCTGTTCAAAACACTTGAGAAATGGGCATTTACGTATTTGTTTATTTAAGTGCTGAGAATACTGTCCCTTTGACATTTTGTCCTTTAATCCCTCCTGAAAAATGATTTGATCAGAGGTTGTAGTTTCTCACATTTACAAGAGTATAGTGACCCAAAATGGATTTCAGAACCCAGACACAATTCAGGACATTCTGAACATTTCAGCACAGTTTTGCCCCAGATAGATGCATTTTAAGATGTGGGTTCCTGTGAAAATATAAGAAAAACATTTGGTTTACATGAGATAATATTTCTCATAGAGACTAAAAACTAAAATGTAACCCGAGTCATGATGAGGGCAGTCGTATGTGATAAGCCGGATTAAGGCTGTCTGTGGAGATCGCATGATGCCATGTTGAGCCTGAAGTGGAGCTGAGAGCGGTTTTAATTCTCTGATAGCCTCCAGTATATTACTAGATGGCACTAAAGCTCTGTGAGACTTTTAATCTGCTTGGTCGGTCTGTTTGTAATTGAGTGGCTGTGTGTGTCTGAAGGCACAGGACTAGAGAGGTTGTAGAGTTTGGATTTAAAATTATAGCTTCACACTGTGTTTCCATGGTGATGATGTCCAATGTCTAAAAATGCATTCAAGTACCTACAGATAGCTGAAAAGTGAAAGAGAAAACAAGAGGAGAGGGATGAAGAGTGTGAAAGCTTTGGAAGTTTTCTGTCAACTCAAATTCAGATTATTATTCAAATTGATCCAAAAGTTTTCAGCCGAGGAAACCCGGCAGGTTTCATTGAGTCAGTGGCTTTCAGCATTCATTCCTCCTGGACGAGGACTTTATCGGGCTTCATTTGGTTCATCTAGGAGAGAAACAAGCTAAGCAGATAAGCTCTAAGTTAGTTTTCAAGTTTATTGGATGAAGCTACTCCTGAAACCACTCTTTGTTATCTTGGCTGTAGCCTAGTAAAAGCCAGGCCCTTATTCTATGCTTTGCTTTGTACAGAGGGTTCGCACCCTTGGCTACTGAGAAAAACTTGTTTGCTGGAGGTTCATACTGGAGGTTCGACTTTGTTGAAGTTATAAACCTTTACCTAATCGCTAACATTTGTTCATGATGTACAGTATGTAATGAATCAGTTGGAGGCGATAAAGCTTACTGGAAATTGCATGCCCTGTAAACAACAATCTTGATTGTGGGTTTTGATTCATCTTCATGTTGGAGAATGAATCATTGCTTTTGTCTACTACTATAGAGCACTCTACAGTAGGTTTCCTTTAAGAGTCTCTACATACAGTATTTGGCAGTCTTCATGTCAACATCTATGCAGACCAGCTGCTCAGTCCCAATTACAAAAAAACATCCCTACAACCTGATTGATTCCCCCACCACTGTGTTTAACAGTGTTTAACATGATGCAAAATTTGGTGTGGATTCTCCATTAAACCAGAACATTTTATTTATTCTGGTCTGAAGCTCTCCAAGGGTTTGCTTAAAGTCTAGTGGGCTGCTATGTGTTATAGCTCCTGTTGTGAGAAGTGACTTTCATCTGGTCATACTAAAATAAAGACCTAATTGATGAATTTGATTAGCAATTATTGATGGTTGTCCTATTTCCACAAGGGAACACCGGAGTTCTGCCTATAAGTGGCCATTATATTCTTGGTCACCTCTATAACTCACTTCTTTCCCAAAGTTGTTGGTTGGTTTGTTTCAATATTTCATAATTTGTGATAAGATGGTTTGAAACACTTTTATAATATTCTAGATGAAAACTAAAAGACTAAAAGCACACAGGGATTCAGTCTCTCTTTGTTGCTTTCAGAGAGACGACAGTGCCACCCTCACGCTGCTTCACTTCTCTCTGTTGGTAACATAATGCCCACTTGTTGTCATGGTGTCCTGCGGTACGTCTAGCGTCGCTCATTTCAATTCAGTCAACTCTCTTTTAGTGTTGTTATGTGTGTATTTCAACGTGGGCAGTCATGTCCCAGCTTCACAAATATGTATTTTTGTGTGTATGTGTTTGAGTAACAGGCTGCAAGGAATAAAGAGGATGATAATCACTGCTGTTGCTGTTTCTGAAACCAGCATACTGCTGTTTGCTATTCTTTATTCATAAAAAGTCTTTTATTTTACCTTTTGGAGGCTGAAATGCTCTCTGAACCCCCTGTCTATTTATCTGAAGAAAAGGAAGGGCACCCGGACCTTCCCCCACCCTTCACCCATTACTCCTCCACCCTGGGAAGAATCCGCCACAATGCTGTTGTTCAAGCCGTTACTTTCACGCAGAACCAAAGGAGAAATCCAACAAAAGGCTTCAGGCGAGACACATTCATTACTGTTTATCAGCTCTGGAAGAATGTGCATGTGTTTGTGGGAGCCAATTTGTGAGTTAAGGAGCATTTTTAAAGGGACAGGGAATTGTCTTTGAAGTTGAAACATAAACTTGAAACTTAGCCTCTGGAAATTAGCACATTGGAGGCAATTCAGCCTAAAATAGCTCTGACTCAAAATTACTTGGTACATTGGTAAGTCTGGTGACCATGGTGCTAAAACAATGTGCCTTAAAAAATAATGTCCAAATAAAAAGCTGTTAAATAAGAATTTATATTAAAATAACTTGAAGTTCTTGATGGCTGACCTCAGCTTATCTTGGATTTGAGACTTGAATGAACTCAGCCAGGATTTAGACTGGATTTGACTGTTTTTAATCAATATTTAAGACTTGGTTTAGAAATTCTTTTAGGTATTTTATTCCAAATCATGTTTAGACAACCACACAAGTAGAGCTAGACTCAAATCAAGTTGAAGAAGCATCTTATGGTTGATCAGTAAAAAATTAGATCAAAAATACAAGATTTACAAAATAAGACATACGGGGAATTTGATTTGATATTCCACAATAAATTATTTATTGTCTAAACATGATCAGTCATATTTTTCACTTGAAATAACTGGAACTGGTACTCAAGTTCGTAACTTACGTCTATAAAAACTGCAGTGTACCATATAGTGACTTTACAAGATTGCAAAAATGTGTCAGTCATAAATGTATTTTTCATCTAATTCTGTTTATACATCAAATTTGCACCTGAAATAGCTTTTATTTGCAAGCACAAGTGTGTCAGCCAGAGTGTATCCAGCTGGAAACAGCGAAAGCGTCTCCAGAGGCATGAAGCATGCAGAAGCAGCAGACTGGTTCCTGGTGTTTCTTGTCATGATTTATGAGCAGTGAGGAGAATTTCTTGAAGAGTAAAGACTTTGCCAATGGTAGATCTCACAATCACAGCATCAGCTAACTGACCTTTTATTTTCATATTTTTCTGAGGGACTATCAGCACAGAGTTTGTATTAACACTGACAAGACATCAAAACTTTCTTAGGATCAATTTGAATAGTTTTTTAAAACTTTCTGCTGTCTCAGTCTAAAACAATTCACCTTTTAGAGGACTGTTTTTATGGCACACTGCTCCAATTTTATTGGAATTGCTGGTCCATTTTGTAGTATTAAAAAACATTAGCCCTATGAATGGATCTTAAGATTCTTACCTCACAGAACGCATCTTCATTTTTACCCTTTCCATGTGAGCTATGTATCTTTACAGTGCATAACTAGCAGACTATAATACTAGAGCTGGTGTCACATTTAACCCCCTGTTGTTTGGAACAGTTCAAGTTCTCAATATTACCAAATTCTACAACTTTGACCAAGATAACCTTTGTGGAAAATGAACAAATTGGTAAGGCAGTCAGATTTATAGAGTGATATCACATTTTAATTCCACCAAGGACAAGAAATGATCAGTAAGCCAAATACTTTCCAAATCAGGTTACATTACCTATAAGCTAAACCTTTAGATATTTCATTGAAACATTTAATTTTCTTTTTTCCAACAACAAAGTCACATTCTATATACACAGAAAACTGCTGAAATTTTTTTTTCTAGCACTTTGGTGTGTAACCAGTGTTTGTCACTGCTTAAGGAATTTCACTATTTGTGCCCAAAGTTACATTTACATGATATCTGACAGTCACAGGAATGCTAAAGAGACAGGTGGAGTTGAGCCCAATTCCACATTTTAGTTACTTTAAAATGTGGAAATGTCAAAATCTGGGTTTTCTCTTGGTACTCCACTTTGGCCACTCTATTTTGCCCTTACAGTGCCTTGCAAATCTAATCGTGCCACTTTAACTTTCTCTCATTCTGTCGTATTCTAATTAGACAATTCATTGTATTTGATTGTGATTTTACGTGACAAACAAATATAAAAAATGTCTATTTGATGTGTACTTTGGTCTTCGTGATGCCAAACCTGAACAAAATATATCTACATTTTGCGTTTAAGATAAAAACACCTTTGTGTGTAAATACGTCTTACCCAAAACACCCAGTTGAGTTTATTTTTCTTATTTTAAAAAAGGTTTGGAATTTTTTATTTGCATCTCTAATAAAGTTTGAAAAGGTTTAAGAGGTTAAATGAAAAATCTGGACAATGTGCCAATATTTTTATCTGATTAACCATCTGAATAATCGATATAATAATCGATACTAAAATAATTATTTGTATAGGAATTACAAAAACATGACGACTGTGGTAAAATATAACCTAGAAATAAACAGGAATATTTTGCTTGTGTTGAAGTCTGAATAAAAACACAATAAGCTGTATCTTTGGTAATGAAAGGTTTAACTCTGGCTGTTTTTGTGCAGACACTAAAGCAAACGTAGGACAAGGACTTAAGAAGCTGTGTTCAAAGCCATGCAGAAAGCGTTGGATTTAAAGGGAAGGAGAAAAGGGGAGGCGACACGGAGGAAAACACAGGATTCAGAGAGGTCATGTTAAAAAGGTTTATTTCAACAACTGTCTGAGTTTCATTTGTTTATTCTCTGTTTGAAGTCCCAAAAAAGTACAAAAAAAAAACAAGTACATCAAAGGATTAGAAATCACATCAATGAAAACCAAGACACATTGTGTTGTTTTTTTTTTTTTAAATCAATCCGAGCAATATTTTTTTTTCCAATATTTATACATACTCACTGGATTAGTCAGACAAACATCAAAACCTCTCAGTAGTTAATTTTTTTTTTACAACAACTTTTTCTGCACGTTTTAAACTTCTGTATGATTTCTTTCTTTTTACAAAATACACCAATGCAGGCAGAGAAAAGGGAAGGTGAGTGTGACGGTGTTCACATGAAAGCGTGTCTATGTCTCGGAGCTTTTCACAGTATGTATGCTTCTAATGTCTGTGTGCGCATGTGTGCAGATATGATACAGAGGAGAAAGTGAAAGCAACAAGAAGGGGAGGGGCTGCGAAACAGGGGCTTGGCTGAATGTAGAGGATAGAGGGGCTTTGGGTGAAGCAGATTGGAATGGGGGCATTTTTCAGCTGGGGCAGTGACGGCGGCAGAGTTGGTGTATGTTTTTTTTTATTATTATTTGCAGCAACTGAAGGCTGCTCGTGGCAGTGGTGCCGTGTCGGAGACAGTTGTAGACTGAGTTGGTTGGCTGGTGTGTTGGCTGGTTGGTTGGTTGGTTGACCAGTTAGGCGCGTTCGGCAGCGGGCGACCCGAAAGCAGGGGAGCGGGAGAGGGGATTTGCATCTTCCCGTTGCCGACACATTGTGTCGTTTTCTGTGTTTTGTTGTCAAGTTGCTGGGGGCTGTTTTGCGTTTTGTTTTGATTCACATCATGTTGTTCTGCAGTGAGTTTACCTCCGAGGAGTTCTCCTCGCCCAGGACCTTGTGGTTCTCGTGTTTGGGGGTCAGAGAGTTGTGGATGTTGAGGGAGTCGTCCTCTTTGGGCGGAGCCTTCACCGGGTCTTCCAGCTTGTTCTGGGAATGAGGATCATCCTACACAAGAATGGGTAGTAGTGGAGGGATGGGGGATAAAAGCACCGTTAGGATGGCTTAAACTGAATAAGCATTCATGTTCAGCTGGGACTCTGACCCTGGTTGTTTGTAGTAACTTTCTCTTTTGGAGATTTTACACCTTTTGTAAGGTTGCAGTTCTTGAACCAGCTTCTTGCTCTATTCAGAACTGACCCAATAAACCAAATTCACTTTAAACTTAGAGAGCTCAAGTTGGAAAGAAACATTGATAAAGGAAATAACTGAGATGAGAAAATGTAAAATCTGAAAAGCAAAATAAAAAAGAATGTGCTGAAAACCAACTTAAATTTAACTTACACAGCCTTAAAGGTATTCTAAAGTACCCAAGTATTTGGGAAACAAGTTTAAGCCAAGTCTTATTTTTAAGACTTAGATGCTTCAATTACTATTATTAGCTATTTATATTTTTAGTTGTTCAAACTACTGTAATAATTACATAAAATTAAGATTTAAAAACAGATAAGGATGCATGGACCAGAAAATCCCACTTACAACACGGCATAAAAATTGATGTACAATCTGAGCACTCATGTGGCGTCAACTCTTTTATTTGAATTTTAAAAAGATATCTATGTATTTTTATAAAAATAAATGTGGCCTGCAGTGTTAATGTTATAAATAACACTCTTTCCTTATATAACAAATCCAAAAAGATATTGAGACTACACAATTTAGTAAAGAATTACACATTTAAGGTACAGTCAGCTAAATCAAATTAAGATGTAAATGGAAACCTATTAATGACATCATCAATACCACTTCTATTTAACCTCTTGATTCAAGTCAAAATCAAATTATTTTAGATTTAAAACACTTACTGAAAAAAGTTCACTTTCATTACAAAATCTGCACACATTTGTTTCACTGACATTTCTGAGCATTTGAGCATTTTCTTATGGTATTTTATTATGTTTGGAGAAGTCATTCTTTAATGAATTATTAAATGCATTCTCATCAACAGAGGATAAAGAGAAATCTGAACAAAACATTTTGCTTTGGTGATGCACAGCCTCCAATTTGTTACCATATTAAACAAAAAAACGAGTTTTTAAATGTTGCAGCTATGGAGCAATTGACAAAAAAGAACCCAAACAAAAAAAAAACAGATGTCAGAAATAATTTACAATAGCAGAAAATTTATTGTTCTGAATGATCAACTGTTTAAAAATCACCATGCTTGGCTGGCATGTTGTCTATCGGTGGAAATACTCTGTGGTGAGCTGCATGAGTGACAGCAATCCCAGCTCCCTTTACCCCCCACCAGGCAACCCAGGAAGCACATGCACATCCACATGCAAGAAAAAAACAATGCACCTCCCATAAACAGTGAATATCGCTCATGCAGAACACCTTCAGTCTCTGCTGTCCTTTTATCATTTCAAAAATAAAAACTGTCTACCAAGCTTATTTTCAATGTGCACCACCATCATACATACCCAAGCAGTGGCTGTAGGAGGAAAAAACAAACATTGTGCCACAGTTGTTTCAGTTTAAGTCATCTGCATTTAATTAAGGTCTGAGGGGAAAAATTGATTATAGAGTCCATTGGAGCTCTGTTTTCCATCCTCTTAGCCTCATTAATTTTGCATGGCTTTATCGACTTGGCTGCACCGAGGCTTCCCAGGGTGTCAGTCTGCACCTCTTTGTCACAATGGGAACCACACTGAAGAATACCCGCCCACACATACACACGCACACGCAAACATACACACAAGCAGAGTATGGCCAGATATAGATGCTCTCTTGTTCACACACGCATTAAAGTCCAGACCCGGAGGCCTGTGCCACTTGCAAACACTCCCTAATTGAATGTTTGCATTTGAACTCAATGGTACTTTCAGAGAGGAAGAGCAGTGAGAGGATTTACCCGATGGCTGTTGGCCTAGATAGTAACTTCAGGCAGGACGTGTGGGTATGTCACTTCCATGGTTACGGGATAGGGGCCCTCTGTCCTCCCGTCAGCATGAAACTGGAAAATGTTTGTGTTTGTTGGATTTCATTGTTGTTGTGCATGGGTGGAGGGGTGCGGGCAGTGGGTGGGGGCACAGAGTCACGAGGACTTTTGTGTGGGAATAAACTTTTGGGGGGGAGTGGGAACAGATATAAACAGGGTTCTGATGATGAGGATGATGATGGAGGCACATGGACGGTTCTTGATGTCCTTCTTTTAGCTAGGATGGTATTCTGTTCCCCGTACAATGCATCATAGGCAAGAGGAGACAGATTTCAGGTTGATTAATGATGGCATTATTTAGTTGAGTTGGTATGAGTTTGGACTACTTACTCATGTATTTTCTAAGGTTTATTCAACTGTTGCTTTTTCTGGGGCGTTAATGAAATATTTAAGGACATTTGTACTGATTAATGTCCACCAGGTTGTGAATTTAACAGATGCTACAAAATGAAAGATGTTTGTTTCCTCAGCTGACATACAGTTATCAAAAGGCTCTTTACCAAATAGGTCTAAATGATATCCCAGAATCCCTAGCACAGTTTCCAAATAATCATATTACGATATTATGGACTGTCCGAATTTATCCAATAATATTACAAGTAGAATCTTAATGTTCCCATAGAATCCCGTAGAATCTTAATCTTAACCAATCCTAATGTTCCAAACATTTGACATTTAAAATAGCAATGCTTAAGTACTTCAAAGTGTTTGGCTACAGTTCCTTTCTATTAAAACTGTTCAGAAGCAGTTGGAAGCTATGATCACAATATAGTTTCTCTTGATGTGTGATTTGATCAATAACTGTCCTGAGTTTTGCTGTTGTTGTTCTGATTTTTTGTGTGACACAGTGACCCCTAAAGGCTAAAACTGGACATGGCAACCAAGCGAGAATTAGTAGAAAAATAAAATAATATATAAAACTTGTCATTTGTTTTTTTTTATTTGTTATGACTTTATTTTTATAGTAACACTGCACACTGTTGAACAATTTGGAAATAAATGGAATGGATTTCCATTATGATGCTACTTGGTCCTTCTCATTAAAGAAAGATATAATAACATATATAATTCCTATTTGCTTGCAATTCTACACCAACGAAAGCGATCAAGTTCATGTTCAATTTAAGAAAACTTTGTTGTTGCAAAATGTAGCTTCAAATTACAAATTGGTCCATATTTGATTACAAAATAGAGAACAATTTATGATATATCTGCTTTCAGTTGGTATTTGACTCAAATTAAACCCATAGAAACATGATTTTAATGACTGATTTAAGCATTAATTGCTTACTGGATTAATTTAGTTAATATTATTTTTGCTAAAACTCTGCACATTTACTCTCTGCAGTCATCATTTCCATTTGCTGCATTATGAAAACAAACCGTGTTTTTCTGGTAAGGTTTACTTTTGCTTTGCCATCACAGAAGGATTTGCACCAATAACTGGTTATCTTTTCAAAGCAAACAAAATGCTTATGGTGTAATTTACTGCATGTGCTCTCCAGTTGGTCATACCAGAACTGATTTCGCTAAACACCTTTGTCAGTGTTTTTAATTTATGAGTCACACTGTGATTGATGGAAAAGATATTGCTCCATATTTACAATGTGAAAACCTCCTGAAATTGATAATAAATATTTTATAAAGTAGTCTTCTGTTTAAGGCTGTGTTGGCTAAGTCTGGATGAAGTTTTTGTGTGGTTGTCACTAATGTGAATCAACCCATGTATGTGTACTAAAATTCACTGTAATAATGTTTCTTATTTGCATTTACAGACTAAATGTTTGCCTCTCTGTGTATAAGATTAAGCAGGTCTGTCTTTCTTTATTAAAGGATTTGTGATTGTTTGAATGGCACAACATGATCCAGGACTGATTATTGTTTGTAGCTTTACATGGACTCCTGTCTTTGAGAGTAACAAAGTAGTTTAGAATGATTTAAATCGCTTAATTCTGCTGAAAACCTCAGGTCAGCTCAGTTGTGATAAGTCAACGAAAGCCAATACAGTCGATGGAAACCCTCTTAGAAATTACTGCCGACTCTGCCTGGGAAATGTATTTCCTGTGCTGAATTTATTTACTGTTGACAGAAAACAATTCCCCTCCACCATTTGCTGCAGGGGGAAGGATACGGCTGCACTCGGCTGAATTACTTCGAGGGGAAGATTGGGGACAAGTGGGTTCAATCCACCACCATGAATGAAACACAAAGCTTTCAATTACAGCAGAGAAATAACTGCCACAGAAAACAAGGACCTTGCATTCACCTTCTCAGTAAACAGGTTTTTTTTGTGACAGGCTGTTTTCTTCCAATCGAGGATCAGCATGTGTTTTTGTGTTTGGATTGGACCGGTGATGAGGTCAAATGTTTCTTTGCCAATGTTTAAGCCTGAGTTAAAGTTAAATGTCATCTACAGTATCTATCTGTCTGTCTCTGTCTTTTTATCTTACTTGTAATAATTGCATCAGACTATGGTGATAAAACGGTTGCACATTCACTTGAAAATTAAAACTACATTCAGCAGGTGTTTATTGTGTATCAAAATCAAAATAACATGTTACAAATAACATTACCAAAAAACCAGTGAGTACTTCTGTGCTTTCTGCAGTAGAACTAATGGTTGCTGTTTTGTTTCATATACTCTTCTCAGTTCAAGACTTTCAACGTTTTGTCTAAAACACTTTGGTTTGTCTGTATTTGTCCAGATGGACTGAGGTTTGGACTAATCAGTTGAGAGGGGTGACTGACAGGGCCACAGTAACAATGAGAGAGCTGTTTGGGAGGGTGACAGAGGTTCGGGACTGTCTGAAATTTGGTCTTACCTCACAGTCGGACTCCTCTTTGGTCTTACACTCCCAGGTGTATCTGCTCATGGTTTTCTGAGGGGAGGGGGACGGGGCAAAGGGTTATATTCCTCAAAAACAACCATACAAGCCATCCTCAGAAGAAAGACAGATAGGGGGAGAACGGAGAAAGACAGAGTTTGAAGTGGACAGTAAAAAGGAGGAAAAAGAGTCAGAGACCCAAAGGATCAGAGACAATTAAAAGAGATTAAGAAGGAGACAGGAAGAGACAGAGATAAAATAGAGTTTGAGCGTTGGAGACAGAGACCAAAAGCAGGAGTAACTGGACTTCCTGTCCGATGTCAGCTGTTATTCCCAGCTGGATTCAGAATTGTTCCTGCACAGACTTTGCGGTGCTGCTTGGCTGTTAGTATGAACTAACGCAGCACCCACAGGTTTGGTCATTTCCGATGAGGTTCTAGACCATAGATGCACAGACATGGAGTTGTTAGTTTTTGGTGAATTTGATTTTAGGGAGTATTTATGGTTTAATTGTGAAATGATGTGTTTAGTGCTCATTTTTGGCTTAAAACTGTGTTGAATAGTAGTTGAGGATACTTAATTTGTTGTAGAGCTGGAGAGAATTTATTCCCCCTAGAATATATCAGTAATGCCAGAGCCTTCTGCAGTAATAACAGGATTACTAAACTGATCTAAAAGCAGGGTTGGGAGTCAATCTGAATGTGATGCTGTGCTACTGAATATACTTTAGCTCTTGAAACTATAAACTGTTTCTAGCTCATCAACATTTATTTTGAAGAGACACAGAAATTCACATAAAATCAATAGACAATGGGTTTTTTTTCTCTAATGCATATTTGTGAATTTACTGCAAATTTTCTGCAAAAAATAGTTAAAAGCATTGGGTGCTAACTCCCACCTGCAGGTGGCAGTATTTTTTTTTATTTCTACTACATCATGATGTGATTGTTTATCACAATCACACATTTATACTTGCCCCAGATTCCACAGACTCAAAATTAGTTAATGGACAGAAAACCAGATAAAAAGCAAGAAATGGAAACCAATAACACTGAATGAGTTGATTTCCATGGAGCAGGCTATCTTTAGAATATATGTGACATCTTTTCACATTATGTAGACTCCACAAAATTAATATTATGTGACTATCTCAAATTAAATACAAGTTAGCAGTCAGTGTTGGATTGGTCACCACATCCACTGCTTTTAGGAGATCAGCACATTTCTTAATGACAGACAGAAAAACTCAGCTTGTTGCTCGCTGGTAAATTGCAGAAAGATCTATAAAAAAGCTTAGTAAAAGATAAATCTTTCTTCAGTAAACTGTTGCAAACCGCAGTTTGTCCAATTTTGTAAGGTACGCAGTTGACAGCCATACTTGTTTTAGTAACATTGTATTGTAAAGGCTTACTATATAAGCACCAGAATTATTCAAGGCATGAATCTCAAAAATACTTCATAGTGTACCTTCAGGAGCTCACAATGAAACCCATCTGTATACGACAAGTACTATTCAATCCAGTGAATGGCAAGGGATTTTAAAGATATTGTTAGAAAGTGATGATGGATTTTTGTTTTTTTATCTTGTGTTTTGGCATTTAATGTTCATTAGAGAGAAAGAAATGACTTGCACTTGTATTTAGAATGAATTGGTGGGACTCATCTGCATGAAAAGAAACTACATGTATACTTAGTAAAGAAGCCAAGTTCAAAGTCTACAGCCTGCCACTTAAAGAGGCGAACAAACTACTGAAAGAGCTGTGAGAGGGTGGTACCACATACTGAAAATAAATTAAATTTTAGCTAAAGTAAAAAAAAAATAAAAAATCTCAGTTGTAGCACTACAGCAACCCATGCTGCTACAACTTTGGTGTTAGCGCAAACTAACTACCCATGCTTAAGTTAGTGAGACACCTGTCAGCTCTGCTGCCACCTTCAGGCAGCAGGGAGGTGTTGCATCCCAGATGTTTATCCTGATAACCGCCACTATTTTTCTCAAAAACCCAACACTTTTAGCTTACCTGTTGTGATGCGACTCCTTCGACCCATAAACCCAGAATAAATTATTTTTTTAGTATTTTTCATCTTTCCCTCTTTCTCTATATACCTTCAGGATAAACAAGTCATGAAGACATTTAAAAATAAAAAAAGTAAACAAGAGGAGCTGCGGAGGCTGACATAGCCACTAGGTGGCGCATATAAGCGACAGAGCAGACATGCCATGACATAAAATACAGATGCAAAGAGGTGATAAGAGAGAGAGCAGGTTAGAAGGACAGAGAACAGGCAGGGCTCACTGCAAGGATGTTTTTTCTGTCCTAAAATGGTCAAATTGTAACAAAAAATCTTTAAGACTTGAGCTAGCTTGGTTTCAGGGGGGGGGGTTAAGCCCTAACCCCCTGGCTGTGTTTGTAGCATCATCCAACCACAGCACCAAGCTACGTTGTGCTTGGTCTTTTGTGGAAACTAAACTCAGAAGAGAATATTTTCATGGCTGCAGAGAACTAAAAATAAAACCAAGCAAGATAAAAATGTTATAACTCTAAAACTTTGTGGGTATTTATCTCTTTGTTTACACGCTATGGCAGCCTTTCGGACAGACTTTTATATCTGGAAAAGAAATTTGATTTTCATTCTTTCTCTATTCAACACCAGATTCCTCTTAACAAAACACCTTTTGCCAATAATGATGCAATCCAGATGATGCAATCTGTAGGAACGTTAGGCATGTTTTGTTAAGTTGGTAAAGGATTGAAATTCAGATTTCAATCACTGTTGGTAGATCTCGGGAAATCTCCAAGTTAAAAAAATCTAACTATTGCATCCCTTTGAAAAACTAGGCTTTTCAAAACCAGAAATATTAAAAAAATAAACATAAAAACTGAAACAAAAATTTGCGTTCAGAGACTGATAACCACTGGGCTTCTAATCACAATCCCTCTGGTCCTGTTTGAGTTTTGATTTCCTGCATCATTAAAGAAATCTCTCACTATTGATCCTGGCACTTGGGCCCCGCCAGTCCTCTATCCTTTAAGCTTATAACACCTCAGAGTATCGGAGAATACTCATGCCCATGCATTTTGCGGGGAAGCCGAGGGCCCGAGCAGGATTCAGGTTGGGAGGGAGATGCAGAAGAGGGGTGAAAGAGAGTGAGGCGAGAACCACGTTACCTGACAGATAATGTTATCATAGTAAGCCAATGCACGGGCATGAGGGACGTTAGGAGGGGTGTCGCACAGTTTCCTTACATTTGGGTGGGAGCCCTCAGCGATGGTGGACAGCGAGAAATTATCATTGTGCTGCTCCGATGAAGGCCGGTACTTACTGCTGGGCGCCAGCGGGGTGGAAAGGGTCGAATGGAGGGAGAAACCAAAAAACAGAGAAAAAGGAAAATTTAAGAGATTTGAGGTAAAGCAGTAGGAGAAACATAAACATAAAGGAGCATGTGGGATGTTTTAGAGAAAAACTCAAGAAATTCGGAAAAGAAACAGAATGAGTTACAGGACGGTGAAGAAGGTTTGTTATTGAGGAGAGATGACATGGACGAATACAAGAATGAAATGGCAAGAAAGACTCAAACAGAAAAACAATATGCAGGTTGTGGAGCAACAAGAGGTAAGAGATCATACAGTGAGAAAGACGGGAAGAAAAGCATAAGAAGAATGGGGGCACAAAAGCAGCATCAGTTAGACAGCTCAACATGAGAAATGATAAAACAGAAATAAACATTTATCTGTGATGCAACACACTGACAATAAAATGTTACCTGCTTTTAAATTTAAAAAGTAGAAAAAAATGGCTTATTTTTTACATTTTAAATTAAAACAAGGCAAGAAATAATAGGACATTATCTGATATTACGTTCCCTTAATCTTGAGCTAATATTTGCTCAAGATTAGCAAATCTTGATTAGTATATTGCGATATATTGTGGCAGCAACCAGGGCTGCCACAACATATCGCAATATATTGCAATATATCACATATCATCATCACAATATCCACGGCCGTAAAAGTTATATCGCAAAGGACTACTTGGAGAAGCAGGTGCTCGCAGCAGACACTAATAACATTACTCAAAAGGTTAAAGGTCACAGAATGATTGAAAAAATGATCAGGAAGAGAGGAAAAAGTAAATATGCAAATATACCAGTCCATATTGCATAGCATCAGGATATTTACACTTATTATCCCCATTGCAAGATTTTCTAAAATCTTGTAGCCCTGCACATAATTATGATGAACACATATAAAATTTTGTTTGCAGTGAGAAGCTTTCAGGAAACTCTTAGCAGCCAGAGCAGCAATGTAGCAGCATTCATCAAACAGCATTTCACAGTTATTGAGCTAAATTAATTGCTCTCAAAGATAAATTCCTTCTATCTATTAGCAATGCAACATAAATCAAAAGCTTCCTTGAAGGAGAAGACAGTATGAAAGCAAACTTGTTTTTTGTTTGTTTTGTTTACATGTTTGGATCAATATCAATTTTAGGAACACTGGGGGAACTAAAGAAAATAATCATTTTCTGCAAAATATCATTTGACAAAGTGCAGTTTATGGTGAGAAATAAATAAAGGCAGTACTAGGATGTGGTAGAAGAATGTGAGATCAGATTGCACAATGGCACAATAAGTCTTTAAAAGCCCTAAATTATCATCACAGGACCTTCAGCAGGCTCCTGCAATGATCTTATGTAGGTCAATGCATGTACAATAAGAAATAGACTAAAAATGTTAAAGTTTCATGGGATTTTGAGAAGGAGGAAGACTTTGTTCTCAGAAAAAGGTCTGGAAGAGATAATCTGAACAAAAATTAAAAACAGTATTGTGGGAATATCTGAAGTTTAACAAGAATGCAGCAAGTGGTTTCTGGATGGTAAGACAACAACGAAACAGTTGACTTTTCCAGCAGCCATTGTACAATGCATACAGTGGGAAAAACATCTGACCAAACATGCTGGAGTTCTGCTTGGTTTGCTAGGTAGTAGGGCTGTGTTTGCCTGGGGTTGCTAGGTAACGACACAGTGCCCGCCAAATGTGACTTAACAATCCGGAGGACACCAAAAAACATAAACTTATTTTCAAAAAAACGGCTGGGTGATTTTCCTAAGCACTTGGGTTGTTTTTAGAAGCAGTTGAAATCAAAATGGAAGTACAAAAACTTTCAAAATGGGAATTTTGCACAACCATTTGGTATACAGTACAGATTAATGTAGTTTCTGATCATAGCATATCTGTATAAATTATTCTTTTAATATTTCTGAAGCAGTTGAGACCAAAATGGAAGTAAAAAAAAATCCCTGTAAGAAAGGGAAAGCCCTAGGCAGAGTAAAAGCCCATATCACAATCTCATTGAGATGCTGTGACTTGAAATGTGCTGTACATAGATAAATCAGATGCAGCTACACAAAGAGTTTCCTTTCATCTCACCTGGGAGGAAACAGCTTCAGGAATTCCCGTTTGACAGAGTCATATTGAACTCTTTGAGATCAGTGCTCCTTTGTTTTCATCACAGCAAAGAGAAGTTTGTCTCAGAGACCAAATCAAACAGTAACTTTGTCGAGAGTGACACCAGTTTTGCATATTTTTCTCTTCTGGCTGTCATTTGGCCTCTCATTCAAACTATTTATATGAACTCTTGAAGGTGCAGAGAAACATCAGCCCCCCGCTTTCTGATGTCAAGTTGCGACTTTGCTTTTTATCATTTTTGCTCCCTTATCATGTGTAGAGTTAAAGAGGCTGTGGTCTTTTTTTCTGATCAAAACGCAGCCATTTCCTCTGATCTGCAAGCAGAGCTTTCACATTAGATTTGATGAATGAACTGTCATGACTGTGAAAGATTAAGTAGTGATGTGGGAAAGGAAGAGATAAAGAAGTATGTTTCCCATCACCACTTCCAGCTTTGGTCTCACACTAGGCTCCCTTTGAACAAATATCAATTCATCTTCCTGTACATAAAATGCACAATTTCTACAGTTATTAAGGTTCTTGATACAATTAAACAAATGGGATATATAGTTGTGATTTACTGGCTTTAGAAACTTGCTTTATAGTTGTGATGAGAACAGTTTTTCACAACCTGTAGTACTCAATTATGAACATACAACTTGTCAGATGTGTGATTGAATTTGAACAGTTTTACAGTGAAGAATGGGAGAAAACTGCAGCGTCCAGATGTGCAAACATAACTGTGACCTAACCACACAGACTCTGTGCACTGAGTGAAGAGGTGATGAATATGTATGTAATTACATGTTTTATGTTTCATATTTTTATTCATATTTTTTGGCAAAAATCTGTTTTCACTGTGAGTTTTTGTTGTTGTTAATTTTGCCAAATTTTGCTCTCCATGATTAATTTGCAAAAAAAAAGAGGCTAAAACATCCAAGGTAGTGTATACTTTTAATTGCCACCGTATTGTTGGCAAGCACAGTTTGAATGTATGAGACACAAAATGATATAGCCAACCCAAAATTAAATATTGCAATAAGGATTGTGCAGCTAAAAAATGAATTTGAGTATTCCTCTCCAGGCATCATGATTCAGTTTTTGTTAAAGAGCAGGTGTTTAATCGTCATTTAGCTGCTTTTAATTCAGCATTACCAAATCTACATTTCAGTTGAGTGGCCTGGTAGATTCAGATAAACTCTCTACAAGCACTGCATATTAGATGAATAGCTCACCAGGTTATCATTAACTACTGGACTATTGGATTATCTTTGTGTCTGTTGCATTTCTGGTCGATAAGCATTTGACCAGAAAATAATGATGTGTGTCAAAGCAGAGAACTCACAGCTAAATATGCTCATTAAATCAGGGATAACAGATAGTGAGTTCAGTTTCAGGATTCAATTTGATGTGAGTATAAAAAAACTTTTTAATTAGTTACTTTTACTTGTGATTAAAGGAAGCAGCATTTTAAAATCCTCCATCGGTCTTTGTCTCCTTTGTCTCTCTCCGTTCTTGACCAGGATGTCGTCTGATCTCAAGACACTCCGCAGAAACTCACAGCAGATGGAGAGTGTGGGAGTTTCAAGTATTCATGAGCCTTTTCAGCACCAAACACGCTCCTCTGAGTGTGTCATGCTGAGTTTTTCTCCCCAAAACTGCCCTCTCCTCTTCGACTTTCACTCTCTGTTTCCTTCCTTCATGCAACACTTTTGCCGTCACTCCCCCATCCTCATCTTTTCCTCCATTCTCCTCTCCTAATCTGCCATCCTCCATCTCCTCTGCCTACTTCTGATCGATTTCTTAAAACCCAACACTTGATGAGGCAGTGCTTTTTCTTTCATGCAGCACCCCATAGCTCACACCCTTAAGGTTGCACAGCTGTATGTAGGTCAACCCCACCTCCTCCATCTGTTTCCCGCTCCCCTCCCCTCCTCCTCTTCAGACTGCCCTACTTTCAGCTGGATCCACAATCCCAATGACATCACCCTCTCTTTACATTTTTTTATTTCTGCAAGCTAGCAATATGGATGCTAGTCACTGCACCACTTTCCCACCTTACTACTGACTTTAATCTCCTCCACAGCTAGCATGATACCCCCGCCTGCAGTCCTAAAAATAAACCCTGCAGCGTGGGAGATTGTGATGAGGTCTCGGTCCTTTGGTTCCCATTTGCATCCACGGTGCTCAGTCGCTGGGCTGTTGCTCATCCACAGCAACTGCTTTGTTGCCACGGAGATCAGCATCAAAACACGGGCAAAAAACCCCAACCTACTCCTACTCCTTTTCACATTCAGTCCAACTCTTCGCTCTGTCTGTTGCTCTCTTTTTTTGCTGCTGCTGCCTTCCGACAGTATTTTCTTTAGGATACAGTGCACCAAATAAATTGCAGGATTTTTAGCTTAATGCAGAGGTTTTGAGGTTGCAACACAGCAAGTCCCTCTTTTGAATTAGCATTGCATCATAAATGTACAGTTTTTTGCAAAAGTATTCATACTTTTTAAACTTTTTCTCACTTTGTCAAGTTATAATCAGAAACTTTCATGAGATAATTATGCAGTAGACTGACTAATTTCATAACTGTGAAATGGAAAAGATTATTCATGGTTTTCTAAATTTTTTACAACCAAAATCCTGAACAGTATCATAGCAAATAAAATAAAATCACTGCAATAACATGACAACTAGTAAATCCTAATTATATACGCCAGACAGGTCAGGGTTAAAGTGGTGGAGAAGTTTCAAGCAGGATAAGGTTGTGAAAACCGTTCAAAGCTTTGAATATTTAATGGAGCAGTGTTCAATCCATCATCCAAAACTGAAATGAGTCACTCCAAAGCAAGACATGGCCGTCTACCAAAAGTGTCGGACCGCTCAAGGAGTGCATAAATCAGAGAAGCAGCAAAGAGGGTATTAATAATTAGGTGGAAATTGGTGTATAAATCAGTTACTTTAACAGCCATGCAGTACTTTGTAAAATTCAAAGAAAATAAAAAGAAGCTTGTGGTTGAAAGGTATACTGAAAGGTCCTAAAAAGCTCTCATACTATTTTATCTGTTTAACCTCTCCCTGTGTACATTTATTTACATTCATATATAAATAAATGAATTAGAGTACAGAAAGATAGGTATATAGGAATACATGTAGGTTGTTAGCATACAAATATGCAAAATTTGGGCATAACAACCACTAGGTGGGAGAAAATAATGTGGTAGGCGAATCAGCAGGGATTGGTGAGATACATAAGCCTCCTTGGCTGAACTTAAACTGGACGTTGTTTCAAGGCATCTGACACCAATGTACAAGAGGTTAAAATTATTTTAAAGAGGGAGCAGAGAAAGTACTGGAGTGACTGGAGTTTTCCAGTGTAGTCCCTCCCCCACTGGTTGCTGCCCACTGCTAGTCAGCTGGCTGAACAAAGGCCTCTACACTTTACTCTGTAAAACTGCAGACTAAAATTTCCCCAATCTGCTAGATTGATGTTCCCTGTCATTAAAAAGCCAAAGAGAAGCAAAAGCAGCACCAAGTCATCATTTGTATTAATATAACACAATCTTCAAGAATAGAGTTGGTAAGATAGGACCTGCTAGAAGTTATTGTAATCATTGTTTATTTTAAAGTATTGTGTAAATGCTGCAAGACTGTGGTACTTTTACTTCAGGGAATAATAAATTAAGGAAAGGAAAATAGATTATATGGAAATAAATAGCATGAAAGAATGATTTATTTGTATGGTTGGGTCTCAATATTCACTGAAATAATTTCTAAACAGCATTTGCTTGGTTATTTACTGTATCTATATTTCTAGTAAGATTCACACCAGTTGTATCGCCTCACCTGCCTTTTTCTCAGGCTGATTCTTGCTCTCAGGTGCCTATACTGCCTTTCTCACCTCCTCCCTCTTTATTTTCTTCGATCTACCATCCCTTCAACTTCCCACCACACTCCTGACTGTCCTTGTCAGTGTCTTTTTAAGCTCGCTCATCCCCCTACTCAGCAATCTCAAACGCATCTATCCTCTTTGTTGTTCTTGTCTTGATCCTTTTCTTGTTAAACTTATAATAGATATATTAATATAAGTATATATCTGGATTTTCTGTCCTCACTCGCAACTTTTGCTCATTACCAATTAAAGATATTCAACATTCAAAATATTACAACAATGAGTATTCTAGGGAGATTAGGGGCCACCATATGCTACAAGATACATTTTAATTCATACTGGGATACATACAGTCCTGAAAAACTATTGTTCCTTTTATTCATTTCTATAAATTATCAAACAAATACTCTAGTAATCTTGAAATAAAGTAAGAACATGGTAATTTTTTGCTATCCTGTAGGATGGTAGCGCTATTTTAGACAGCTGATGGACTGAATACTGAAGCAAACCAACTTTTTGTCACCTGCTGATCAGCTAGAAATCCATAATTGAATTTCTAAACAACATTTAGTGCTTGTGTGATAAACTGTCACCAGATTCTAGCTGCTGTATCTGTTATATACAGTAGGTACATCAGAACCTGTGTTTCTATTACAAATATGCCCAAATCTTTGTCGATATATCTTTGCTAATATAAAAAAAACACAATTTCACAATTGCAATCTTTCCATTAAATACAAAATTAAATTAAAATCATGTGAATAAGCTTGTTCACATGTTAAGTCATTAAAAATCATGGCAGCGATGGATGTTAAATGAAATACATTCATATTTCAGCAATAGTGCTCTGTTATTATCTATCAGCCATCAGAGGAGACGTTGGTGTCTTATTCAGGCATTGGAGCAGCGAGCCTCTTATATCTGGGAGAGGTTACCTTTGCAGCAACATCCAGCTGTGTTGGTCACGTGACTCGTGTAATGTGAAAACAGAGTTTCTTATGCAGTTTTTGTGAAATACATCCATTTTGATAAGGCCAAAAAAAAAAAAACCCACCATATACTACTGGAAAAGCTTTCTTTGAAGAACACATGCATTTGGTTACATTCATTTATTGCCTTTTTTTTATTTTACATCCCAATCTCAGAATTTTGTTTTGTTGTCCTCAGTGAATGTCTAATATTTTAAAAAAGCCCTGATCTGTCTGATTTCTTCTGCAATTATTTAATCTTTCCCTAATTATAATTACAAATGCAATGCAACAAACATTGCAAATTTCAAATGTTGAAGCTTGCAGCAGCTGCAGTCTCCTTCTGCATAGTAGAAAAGTTGTTTTCAACTTGTGGTTGCCAATTCCTCGGTCATCTGAAGATAATTTCTGCCAATGGTCTAAAGGTCTTAGTGAGATGCTTTAGCCAAAAAATATTTAGGGAAGAAAAAAGAATCTAAAACTTCACATCTTCTACTTTTCCTTAATTAGAAACCTTATGGTCTTGTCTCACCTGCGCTTGCGCAACTTCTTGTTCTCCGTCTTGAGCACGTGGAGTTTTTTGGCGAAGCAGACGATGATCATGAAGAGCAGCAAGACCACCAGGGCCAAGGCGCCCACGGCGAGGCACATCACCTGGAACTCGGTCACCACCGACTCGCAACGCGCACCTTTGTGCCAAATGTAGTCCTGGACATTGCATCTGAAACAAAGACAGACAAGGGGGACCATGGTGAAAAAGTCAGGTGAAAGAAAAAGGTGAGCAAAACACAACAAGAAATATAAAACGTGTCAAATGGATTTAAACTTGCCATTTGCACCTTTTTGAGTATTATGGGTATGATTATTCAAGTATTTTGATATTAGTAATTACATATATTAAGCTATTAGGAAAATTGTATTGCTACTAATATACACTCATGGGATTAGTATGAACAACATCAACAAGGGACAAATTAGCAGCCAAGTGCTGGAGCTCAAATAAGTATTATTAATTGACTGTTATCATTGTTACCACCTCTGTAAAAGCTGGAGTTTTGGTCTGGAGCATACATATATACAGAATACCAAGACAGAACAACATCAGCAATAACCACAGAGAAACAGTCAATTTGGGATGTACAAAAAAATCAAGGAGCTCCTTTTAGACTCTACAGGCATCATTTAGCACATTAAAAGATAAAATGACAGAAACAGACCAAACAGGTAGCCATGTTTATAAGAGTTAACAGAAGAAAACTCTTCTGTATTGCAGCATGACCTAAGCTAACAAATTCCTTCTTTCTATGAACCACAATATATCTGTAAAAGAGTCCACTGGACAAATGAGACCAAAGTAAAGATGTTTAATCATAATGTCCAGCTCATGTTTAGTAAAAACTGAACATACAAAACATGAAACTGTCAAGCATGGAGATGGAAGGATGATGATTAGGGCTTATTCTGCAACCACTGGACCATACAGGCTTTACTTCTACATGTACCTCCTTACAAACTAATGCATTTGTAGAGTCAAATGTGAGGGAATCTGTTGGAAAGGCTGTTGCTTGAAGTAAAAACAGATGATGAAGAGAACAATGTCTCAAACACAGCAGGACATCTACAACAGACTGATGGAAAAAGTAAAGAATCAACATGTCACAATGACCCAGTCATCGTGAAGAACTCAACATGAAATGCTGTAGAAAGAGCTGTGTGGAAACCCAACTCTGCAAAATTAACTGAAACAGTTTAAAAAAGAAGTTGAAATTCCTACGTGAGTAATAGAATAATAGAATAGAATAGAATAGAATAGAATAGAATTACTTTATTCATCCCAGCAGGGAAATTATTTCGCAGTTACAGCAGCATAGAGACAAGACACACAACCACCACCACTGAGTAGCAATTGTAGACAAGATAAAATAAAAATAAAATATAACATGCTGTCAATATAAAAAGTAGCTTAGAGCAGTCCTTGCAAGGATTCAAAAATGCAGAAACAGTATGTATATGTAAATATATGTACAGCAAGTGTAAGAGAGATTAAAAGAATATTACATAATCCTGGCTATAAAGTTATTTACTGCTGAAGCTTTTTTCCACAGAGTTTGATTAATGCCTGATTCAGAAAGCATAAAGACTGTACTTAGCCTCACTGATAATGGAACGTGAACAAGGAAAAAACACCTGAGGTGATTTTCCATACAGATGGCGGCTTTAGCTCATAAATGCGCACCCAGCAGCTGTCAAAAATACTAAGTCAGAAAAGACATTTATAAGATTTAACAAACCACACATGTGGACTCACACACAAGACACACACAGATACCATCTGAGTCCCTTGCTCCTTTTATAAGTGTCTGGTAAAGTGCAGAGTTCGCCTGGGGAGGGGACCAGAACCACAGAGGCAGATGACTTTGTCTGCCCAAAGTTTATCATGAAACTAGCAAACATATCTCAATACCTCATGAAACTACTGACCCTTTACACATGGCGTTCAGAAAGTGGCCCATTCGTCATTAGGGACGTCAAAACAAACTATGTGTTCCTGTAAAGCTTGCAAAAAATCAGAAAGATGATCGCTTTTATTTAGTTGATTTCACTATAAAAATGACCATAGGGTGCTGCACAAACAGATCAAAATGCATTTTATCATTAATCTTTTGATTGGCACAGACAATGGCAAAAGATAGCAGTCATGAAAATGGAATATTTTACAAGATGGTATTTTTTCTAACAAAACAAGCACGAACAAAAATGTTTGTGAAATTTGAAAATACATTATGGGGAAAAACCTATTTTTAAAACCTAACAAAGCTTTCAAAGTACTTTTAAAACTTCTATCCTAGATTTATGTTATACATTTTTATTGCGTGGAGATGTTGGAGACATAAACAAGAAAAAAGTTGTAATCAAAAAGGTGATTGGTTATGTTTCAAGTTTTAGAAATTTGTTGAAGAAACTTATCCAAAAACAAAGATTTTAAAGAAAAAAAATAATAATAATAACAAAAAAAAAAAAACAAACAAAAAAAAAAAAAAAAATATATATATATATATATATATATATATATATAGAACACCTGTTCCACTCTCTTCAAGCTACATTTTAAAAATATAACGTTATATCACACTCTTTATTCACCTTTATCATTTAGGAGAGCAGTACTATGTTCATTGTTACAGGATTTCACAATCTTGGCTATGATAGCTGCTTAAAATATATTTTTATAAAGATTTTTATGGCTTTCACAGCAAACTGGGGTGAAAAAGGGTAGCTTCAAGTGAAAACTGAGCAAGACATGTACTGCTGTCTTTTCACCCTCTCTGTAACATGTCTCTATAGAGGAACTGAGATGAAGACATTGTAAAGAGAATGAAGAGTTTGAAGTTTGCTGATCCTATACGCTTTTCCACATGTAGGTGCGTTCCCTTCACGGCTCGTTTTCCTGAATCCTTCCTGAATATCTTTCTTTCATTTGCCAGCTGAGAGGAAGAGCTGCCAAAGAGCCAGGAGACATTTTGAGTGTGTGGGCATGTGTGCGAGGAGGAGAGAGGGGAGCGATGGAGACTGATATCACATTTTCAAGGAGACTTCAGTGCACTCAACCTCTGAGTGTTTCTGTGTTTGTACAAAAGAAGAGGTTTATGTAAGTCGGCGCAAGAAGAAGAGTGGGGGTAGAGAGGAAAATAAAATGAGGATAGAGGGATGCAGAAAGGATGAGGAGGGAAAATTATGTGCTGGTCTCTATGGCAACCCAGCTGAGCAGCAAACGGAGCAGACATGGAGCTGACATGTCATGCCTTCACAGGCGAGCCGAAAAAGGGAGGGAAAAATCCTCTTTAGCATCCAGCTCAACATTCCTCTTCTGTATTCCTGGCCACGTTTCTGTAATCCCTCTCCTGCTATTTGTCTTTTTGAAAATTTATTTTCATACTCACTGCCGCTCTTTCGCTGTCCTACTTCCCTCCAAAGAGCTCCAGCTGATGCACATCTCCTGCTTTTAGGTTGTGCAGCCAAATTGTTTTCACCTTGGCTTATTATTAAAATGAGGAAGGTGAAGTCATAAGTGAACTTAATTTTCTCTGACAAGGTATTAGCACCGCAGAACTGTGACATTAGAAACTACACACAGAGTTTGGTGAATGGCACACTGTGCTTCTGTTGAAAAAGAGCTGCTAATAAACATTGTTTAGTTGTCAAAATGAAAGTTTCTTTAAGCTAAAAAGAATTTTCTCTCTCACTGTAGTGTAGTAACATGTGGTCTGCTGATGGAGTAGTGATGCCGACAGGATCAATGAACGTATTCACTAAATCAAAGTAAATCAATAGTTACAACCTGCAGACATTTGAGTCAGTGAGGAAAAGTAGAATGTCAATAAACAAGTTTCTGATCGTCATAAACATAGAAAGTAAGGTTTCCTGCAGACTCAGGCAACTCCTTTGTTTTTGCCCACAGAAAATCTGTCTTGCTTTTACCAATGCTTTAGAAAAATTCATAAGTTGGTTTTATTGCTAGTAGTTCTTTTTTCATTTTACTCTAAATTAGTTCATTTGAAAGTGTGATAGGCTATGTGTAAAAAGTGGATTTGCAAAGAAATGCTGAAAGTTAAAGTGTTAATATTGGCCAGTTCTGTTTTTCTTTTAAGACATATAATTTGAAACAATATATGAACAGCATTCAAAACACAATTGTCCAGCCTTCCTCTGGTCATTAAATATTGATATTAGAACCAGAGGGAAATTCAATCATCACATTTTTTATTTGCACAGTATTGCAGTAGCAAAAGAAGTAGTAGGAGGCAATATAGGTCTTTCAGGTTCCTTTCAATCTGCTTGTAAATAATATCTTTGGCCAGTTAGATAAACTTCCAATGACTTTATGGACATACTTGGTAAGGAATTCAGTCATAGCATATTTTAATAACTACAGCTTTCTTTTAAATAGCTTCTTTTAACTTTGCGCTTCCTTTGATCTCAATTTTAAACCCCTCAGTTATATAGACAATTACTAACTTTTAGATTTGTTCACATTTTAACCACTTTCACACAGAAAAGCATTGTAGAAACCACAGTTTGTAAGTGTGATATGATGGATTACATATGATGGATTAGGTGACCAAAAAAAAAATATTTTTTTGAGTTTCGAACCAGCAAGACGCAGCTTAGACTCCATAAAGTTTGAAAATTATCCAAATCTGGTTAATAGACAACCAGACTGCAAAGCTCTCTTGCTATAGTAATATACAGTATATCAATTATATTAAGTTATCTTTGCTAAAAGCTTATAAACATGCATTTATCATGAATATTTGAATGCAGTCAACAATATCTGTCATTGTTAGGAAAACAAAAAGAAGAGTTTAAGAGACACAGAAACAGTAAATAAAGTACAAAGAGATGAAGCCATATTGTGTTTTCATGGATGTCTATGGGATTAAGATAAAACAAACAGATGATTTCTGATCTAATTAATAAGACTGTTGGGGCACTATAAGACTAGCTGACAACATCTTTTATT
Source organism: Xiphophorus couchianus (assembly GCF_001444195.1). NCBI lineage: Eukaryota > Metazoa > Chordata > Actinopteri > Cyprinodontiformes > Poeciliidae > Xiphophorus > Xiphophorus couchianus. Next base: position 5,127,901 of record NC_040230.1, read on the forward strand.
TTCAAATAAATTTGGCTCAGGTCAATCTTTGTGAATGTCTTAATCCCTGAAAAACTTTAAAGCCTAAAGCAGCTACAAAGAGAAACCAAAGGAGCCAAATTTTTCAACAGGCATGAAAGAGCTTCTACAATCAGGCTTGTTCAAAAACTCCCAACACTTCTGTGGTTTACATGAGACGCCAACAACAGTTATTCCCACTATGAAGTCACCACACATCCCATTACAGTTTTATTCACTTTCCAACCCATCATTATCTATGTTGCCACGGCTCTCCACAGCCATATGAGAAGTAATGTCAAAATCTAAAAGAACCACAGAAGAACTGGCACTGGGACAGAAAAAAAAGAATACAAGATAGTAAATCCTCTGACTGTTTAGCTAATTAAGTTAGAAGATGGGCGTGTTTCATTCTAGAGGAGTATAGGGTACAAATAGTGCTGCAGCACAATAAGATCTATGCTGGGTTGATTTTCTCAGGAAGAATGGAACGTGACAAACAGGAATAAGCAGAGAGTAAAAAAATCGAGCTCCTCCTACTGCTGCCTCCCTGTGGTTCTACTGGCATCTGGAGAAACACACGGCTCCAGGTCAGAAACAATCAATCACAGCCAGGAGGAATGTCTTACTGCTGTCAATTACGCTTATGTACGCGCTACTCCCAAGACACACTGCTTGTGTTGCTGCTGTTAAATTATTGAAACTGCTGAGGGTACTGTCTTATTCGTCATTATATAAACAAATATAATTGACTATATAATTATTTTTTAGATCTCAAATAATTGCATAATTGACTCATTATTATTAGTTGAAGTTTGAATAAAGACTTGAAAAATATTTTCTATCTTATAAAAAATAAAACAAAGTAAACACTGTTTTCCGGAACCTGATTTAAAAAGTCAAGAAATTAGCTAATATCTAATAGCTAATAGCTAATATAAAATATCTTAAATTAGGTCTTTGTTGATTTTGTTGGACAGAGTTATTCTGGGAACATTTCCCTCTCTGTCATGTTCTTCTTTTTAGATGTAACACATTGCACAGATCTGCCTCTTCGTATGCTTAGGGCCTGTACCTTCTGGCAGTTTTACACAGGAATAGAAATTCAAATATTTGTTTTAATATAGATTGACGTCTCATAAAGTTCTGGACTCAAAATGGTTTCCTAAAACTTTTGACCTATGACTCAACGTTGCCTCTATGGCTGTGGAGAAAGAAAATGGTTATTTAAATATCCCATTATAGCAACAACCCAGATCCAGCATAGGAACTGGTCCAGTGGGAAAACACTGCTGTTTTACCCGTAGGAGAGATGAATGGTTGTTGCTTAGCTGTAGGAAACATGAAGTAAGAACATAAGACGAGACAGAATGCATTTTGACAAGGTCATAGGAAGGTTAAAGGGGAACAACCTAACAGAAGGTAAGACCTAAACAAGCTGCATCTGAACTGACAGGAGAGGGTATGCAACAGTGTTGAATATATTAGCATTAAGTCCAGATTTGCATGAAAAATAGTACTATTTTTAAACATGTCCTGCCTAAGGCTGATATTTTTTTATGCCAGGATTGCAGAGGAGGAAGAAAAAAACTGAGTCGAGTATCCAGAAGCGGCTGGATGTGTGGCTAAAAGGCCAGCAGAGGACAGGAGAGACTCGGGATCTCCTTAAGAAAAAAAAATCAATAACTTGAACTGCGATTCTGGCACTGAGATCCACATTTGACATTCTGTTTCCAAATAATTGGGAACTTTCTCATTCGCTAGGGGCGTTGGGAGGGAAAGGGAAACTAAGGGTCAAGCTGAGGTAAAGATTAAAACACTGGAAAAGATTTTACAAGGTTGACAGAGAGAAGGAGGAAAGACTGGAGTTTCATCTCACCCGATTACACATTTAAACAAGACAGATGGACCTTTTTTAGATTTATTTATATGGGAAAAGATGTGCCCACCACTGAGTCAGAATAAGGTAAAACTCATGGAAAATAGCTACATGACTTCATTGGTTGCCATTGCAGAATTTCATTGTTTTAGTCTTTACATCACTGGGTGGAGAACACTCATAAGGGGCAATGCATCAGGGTTGGGGAGGACAAGGGAAAAAATATCCTGTAAACATTAGTTAAATGATACAATTTTACTGGAATTCATAAAAAAAACCTTGGCAGATTAAGCTGAGCTGTTCTTCACAGGGCTGGAGAAGTCTGGATAAGGTTTGAAAGACATAAAATGAAAACCAAGATCAATATCTTGAAACTCTTTTGGCTTTGCACCAATTTTCTCTCACAGTTAAAGCTTGGTGTGTGTTCAAAACACCTTAGGGAAAATTTACATATTCACTGTCAACTGTGGTTGCACTTTGAAGGACACTGGCTTAAGCTTGTAGCTCCTACTTTGCATAAAGCTGAAGTCAACTCAGACGTCTCAGGGGAGTCAAACAAAGACCTGTCAGTTCAGGAAAGTCCAAACAAAACGTTTAAACTCAAAGTTATTGATCTTAAATTAAGATAAATTAGCAACAACATGGAAGCAAAAACAAGCCAGCTTAAATATTTCTAATAAATCCGTTTTCACTATGCTGATATCTTTCTTTTTCAAGGTCTAAGCAAAGCATCACAAAATCTACAAACAAATTATATTTGCCTGCTTTACAAGCTTATCAACAGTGTCCTCTAAATGAACATTTAGAGTATTTCCAGCAAAGAGCATTTCTGAGCAGGAAAGTGAACTTGGTACGTTCTTGCATGCAGCTTGTGACATCTGGTTAGCAAAACATAAACACCTAATTTGGCTTATTTCTGTTTGCTTGTCACATTTACATATTGTTTCCCGCCGAGCTGTCGGCGCGACTCGGCTACATCCCATCATTCCTGCTGTTTTATACACACCGAGGCTGCTAACGACGCAAACGACTCATTCAGAGGAGATCTACAGATCCAACTGTACCCAAAACCTATTTGCATAAACCTCTGGATCCCTGGAGAGCAGTCACGACACCATAAACTGCAAACTAATTACTGATTCACAGATGGGTCCCTTGTCACATTTAACTGCAACCACTCGCTGAAGCTGAAAGGGATGTTTTCAACAAAACTGCTCCGCTCATGACCCTGACAAGAAGGCAGTAAATCAGCGCTGCAGAAACTCAGTTTGCTCTTAGGAGGTTAAATATGGACATAAACAACCTCTTGCTGCACCAGACAATAAAAAATAAGGTGATTGCAGGGGGTTTGTCAATCAGGAGATGATTTATTTTGCAATTACTGGGAAAAAATATACAATATTTGGGAACCATATCAGCTGGAGAGATAGATTTTCACCAGGATTTACAACGTTCAATGGAGAGAGAATACATCCAACAGGCTGAATATCTGGTAGGCATGCAAAGTGTGAAGTCAGGATACTTGGAATGACTTAACAAACAATTATCATGCAAACATTTCATTACAATATTATTATTGTAGCCACTGATACTGTGATAATGAGGATATGGTTATCAGGATTATTGCACTTTAAAAGACTCAAATTAGCTTTAGTTTGAACCATAAATAAATATGTTGATAAATTAAAAAGCCTTCTAAAAGTGTACACACCTTTGTTGAAATGCCAGGTTTTTGTGATGCTAAAAAAATTACATATAGCATGACTTTTATCCCTTATTCTAAGGGAAAAACAAGAAATGTAACAGAGGAAAATATATATTATAAAAAGGCTATAAAAATGCTCTACCTGCATAACTATGCACAGAGTTAAACTGATTATTTGTTTAATCACATTTGGATTCAGTTTAAGCATTCATGCCTTTTCACATCTACAATAAGTTCTAGTGAATCTGATTACAGTAAAATGAAGTTCAGCCATGATAGGATTCTCCTGAGATTTGCAAAAATAATTTTCAGAGAGGTTGCAAAGAATCAAAAGGATCTAATTGAATAAAAGTTTCAATTAGATCCTAGTCAGGAGAAGGGTTTAAAAGTGAGCATCATTACACATAGTCTATGTCACAGTGAAGGGAGTGACAGATAACTGAAGAAAATATAGGACAACATGTTCTTACGTTATTGTCTTCACAATAATAAAGGACAGTTCTCCCGAACTGGTTAAAGAGGCAGCCAAAAGACCAAACGTAATTGTGAAGAACAACAGCAATTTATGAAGAGCGCTGGCTGTGTCCTAGCTCTCAAAATATGTTGGACAATGAGTTATGGTCTAATGACATCAAACTTTGGGGTTCAATCATTGGAATCTCAGTATTCACTGTAGTTACAGATCACAGTAACCAGAAAAATGACTAAAATCCGTGAATACTTCAATCTTCCCCCTAAAAAAAGTTTATAACTGCCTGCTTTAGCAATGTAAACAAAACAGACTTGGTAAATGTTGTCAATTCAAGAAACAATATGCTGATAAACTCCAACTAAAGAAGACTAAATCCTGAGGTCAAAAGTGTTAATTTTGTATTTATTTATCTTATCTGTAAACAGATTTCTTTGCTACTATATGTAGAAAAGGTTTTAAAATAATTCACCATGATCTGACTTGACATTTTAACAGGGGTGTGTAAACATGTGAGAGCCACTGGAAGGAGTTTTGGTCCCACGTTGTGAACTTTGCATTTGTCATGTTGCCTTTATCTGCTGACATCTTGCCTCAAAAACAAATGGCCTCTGGAGATACTGAGAGTTGAGTGAAATCATAATAAAGCATATATCTATGTTAAGCTTTACAAAACATTTCTTGGCCTATTAGCCTCAGTAACATAACATTTTAAAACTTTAAAGAATGACATGGCTCTATAACAGAACAAACCCAAGACCTAATAAATTCCTTCAGCATCTGGTTTGTTCTGCAGGAAAAAAAATTAACACTCAAATAAATTTGATATAAGTATATTAAAAGTAGATTAAGTCCATATTGGTTTTTCTTCTAAAATAAGAGCATAAAGCAGTCAGAGGTATCTAAAGTTGGCAAAAAGCAGAAACGGAGACCTGAACTCATTAGAGCATATTGATGTAAAACCATTTGAAAAGCTGTGAAAATCTGTTTTCACATGCAAACAGGTTTACAGTCTCAGCTGTGAAGTTCAGAGTCGAAGCTTAGATATCCTGCAGAGAGGCACACACCCAAAAGTTAATTTCAGCAAATGTTTTTGTGCGTTGTTAGGGATGAAGTAAGTTCACAAGATTCAGCTTGGCAAAAACAGTCGCTTTGCATGTGGGGGTGTGTGTCGGGGTGTGTGAGTCTGTGTGTGTCAGCCCCAGCCTCCTCAGCAGCCGTAAATCTTCCCCGTGTTAGACCTCTGACCTGACTCCACCTCTCGATGCTCTTTCACCTAAAATTGATCTCTGATACGCTCATAATCTTGCATGTGTTTTCATGACGCAAGCATGAAATCCCCCCAGAAAATGGACACAAACGGCTGTTGCTGCTCAAAGCTTCTCTTAATTACATCAAGCTGCAACACACACACACGCACGCCAGTAAATTTGACCTGGCTCGCCTGAGTCGTTTCCATGCTGGCAAGCATTATAAGGTTCTGACTCATTCTCTCACTCAGTTTCTCCTCTACCTCCTCTGTTTCTCTCCACTTCTCACTCTGTTTCAATACATCTCTCCACTTCTTGTTGACAATTTGTTGTTCTCATTACAAATGTTTGATCCCTCAAGCTCTTTTGCCCTGCCTTGGTTTCTTTATCTTGCTACATCTGTCTTTCTGACATATTATGGAGTCAAAAATGACCCGACTGCATTCAGAAAAAGGCACTTATGATGCAAAAAACTTTAAAATAACTACCCAAACTGACTGCAGACAGTTGTACAGATGGACAGCAGGTGTGGGACGCTGGAAACTAAGAGGGACACTGCAGGGAAATGCAAGACAGATTACAAAGCCGCTCAATACACAAATCTCCCTGCTTCTTTCCATGCCACACACCCTCAGTCACCCGCTCCCTCTGCTTTCTCATCTCTTTCTCCGAATATGGTTCTGATTCTGCAGCGCCTGAGGTGGAAGTGGTTTATGACACTGTCAGATCACATCTGTGAGAGGGACAGAGGAGCCAGCGCCGGGGATGCCACAAATAGTTTAAAGAAGAAGGTCTAGCTGGAGAAACTGACCGAGGTTTAGAGCTAAACTGCTCCAAGATGAAGAATGTGAAAATAAGCTCTTAAAACTGATCCAAAATGTAAATATTTTTCTTTCACTGAGTGAAGCTTACCATGTCTGCATATGATCTGTAAAAGAAAAGTACATCTTTGTTGACATACAGAGGTGGCAACTTGTAACTCTAAATAATCCCCATTGACAGGCTGATAATTTTCTCTTAAAAAGGTTATGAATTGTTTCTTTCATGTTCAAAGCAGCTTTCTGGCTTTAGAAAAAACTATGTTTACGTTTAGCTCCATGCGCTCGGTCCAATAGAGATGAAGATGACAGATGGCTTTCTTATGGAAGAGAAGCTTCATGACAAACTGCTCAAAAGGTTGACAGAATAAACTGAGTGAAGATGCACAGCGGTGGGCTTGGAAATGGACAATATGGAGCAAATTAGGATAATTGACCAGGAAGAAAAAAACAAGTCGTCCAATAAATAGTCTCTTTAATTATTGAGATAAGTGATAATATTGTAATTTTGAGACTATTTTCAAGTAATATATTGATGTCAGGGCAATTTTTACCTTTCAAAGACCAGGTTTTCCTGCCAATATTCATTTGTATTATTTCCAGCTGCAGAATCCAGTTGGTTTTAAAAGTTGTGTTGGGAGCTAACATCTTTTTTTCCACATGAGTGTTTCTACAAAAAAGGACAACTTGCCCACTTTGATTAATCTTCTTAATTGCTTACTTACTACTTAAATGTTGACATAAAATGTTGAACTTCAAGTTGCTCTGATACTTGAAAATGGTGCAACTTTTATTGCATGAGGTTGAAGTTTAGAAAATGTTGAGCGAATCAAAATTGGGTAGCGTGTAATTCCTGCAGCGGTTTGTCCTGGCTTCCTTCCAGGGCAGCAGAATATCATGCATCACTTGACAGAGAATGCTTACAGCCAGGCTGAGTCCAGTTTCGCTCATCACCCCTAACATTTAGCCTTTACCCCTGCAGGTTGGTCAAATTTATGCCAACAGCTATCTGGGGTAGAACAAAAGGAATATGCAAGTGCTTTGCAAGAGGAATATATGGAAAATAATCCCCATTAAACAGAATAGTCATAAAATTAAGCATGTTTAGGATGTGTTTTCATTTACTTGTGTTGTGTTTTCATTTACTTGTGTTCTGTATGGTAGAATATATTACTTCTGGTATAAACATGCATTTGAATACGTAAATGACAGCTAATGGTGTATTAGAGAAATTGTAACTACTTCAAAACTAATGAAGTTCAAGGTCCTTGAATTTGAAAGGCAGAGTTTTGGAATGAGAGTCACCCTTAAAAGTAAAGTTAGGTCATTATCATCCCCCCTCATTGTGTGTTAGTCCTAGTTGCTTTACATGGAGGGCAAATTCCATATTTACTGCCAAAATTTCCATCCAAAAAAAAACTAAAAATAGGAGCTTTTCCAACTTATTTGATTGTACCATGAACCATGAATTATTTATCACTTAAAACAGTATTCTCTTAATATTATCACTATCATTCATTCATCCATCCATCCATCCATCCATTTTCTAACACCCTTGTCCCTAGTGGAGTTAGGAGGGGTGCTGGTGCTGATCTCCAGCTAATGTTCCGGGTGAGAGGCGGGGTCACACTGGACAAGTCACCAGTCTGTTTTAGATTATCACTATCATTTACTTTTCAATTTCACTTACGATCTTATTGGGGTTTTTTTATTTCCTTTTTTATTTCATTATTTACTGTTTCTTTTTTTGATATTCTGTATTTATTTAACATTTTTTTATTTACTGGCACACTTTTTATATATGTAAACATTAATGTATTTTCTCTTGTAATATTTCCTCCTTGCATTGTTTCCCATCCTGCTTTCTCCTTTGTCCATTTATTTTCCTCATGTCTTTTCTTTTTCCTTCTGACTCTTTGAGACATAAATTGGAAAAGAGAGAAGAAATGAAGGCGAGTCTGGTGGGCTACAAATTAAGAGTAATCTTTTCTCCTTCAAAGCTTTGTGTGCTGACAAAGTATATGGAACAGTATATTGTGCAGCTCTCTATTTTATATTTCAGGTTATGACAATATTAAATCAATCTACAGTGATACTTACACATACATTTCAATTTGTCTCTCCATTTTATTATAAATTCAAATTTACCTGGATAAAATTCACTCCTACAATAAACCAACATCTGTATTTTATGTATGAAAGAGAAAATAAGGAACATGTGTTAAACTCAAGGGCCAGGGGCCAAATCTGGCCCGGCACAGCTTTTTATGTGGACCTCTAAAAGTGAGAAGGACGCATTTATAGAAACTAAAAAATGAAAGTAGTGTGCTGGCAATTCACATGAAATCAATAGATTTCTACACTTTTTCAATCTAATGCATAATTGTGAGTTTATTCAATATTTTTCCCAAAAATGATCAAAAAAATTTGATAATTTGATAACCTGTTAACATAACAGGTCATGTTAACTCCCACTTGTTAACAGGTTATCAAATTATGACCTGTTAACTCCCACCTGCAGGTGGCAGTATTTCTTACTTCTACATCCGTAATCTTTGTAACGAATAACAAAAGGTCACATTTACCATCTTACAGCGCAAAGATCAAATATTTCTAAATCAATTATTCTGATTGCAAAAAAAATCACAAAAACAATCGTTAAATTCTGGAGGTATTATTAAATTTTAAGATGTACTTATCAAATGGAGACACAGATATTTATTAATATTTTAACAGTTTTTCAATACATTCTGGCACAACCAGCCCTTTGAGAACACTCATGATCTTGATATAGCGGAAATTTGAAAATGAGTTTTATATCCCTGCATTATTTTACATACCAGATAAAGTGCTGAATCTACAACAATTTGTGTTTCTGTTTAATTTGGTAGATCTACAGCAAAATTTCCAAGCTGTATTTGAGAAAAAAGCTCAAGTTTGAGTATATTTTGTTATTATATAAGAGTGGAGCACACTGTACTAAAGAGTTACAGTAAGCTGGTCTAAGGTCAGTAAACAGCAGTTCAAACATTTATCTCATGCTAACGAAGCAGCTTAAGTTAAGCTGCAAATGCCAACAAATACAAACACACACACACACACAAGCACAAAATAAAATGAAAATGAAGAATAAATCAAATCAATGCTTCACATACTAACCCAAGTCACGTGTAATCCTACATGCAATCATGGCTTCATCCACAGAGCACCATATTGGTCAGCATCTGTGCCAGCGCTCCATTGACCCATATCTTGCTCTTGCCCAGAAGTCAAATGCCTCTCAGTATCTGTCTGACTCACTCTCAGGAGGCTCATCCCTGCTACTAACTGCTGACAGACACCCAAAATATGCTCTAAATATTATGGACACTAGTTTGTTTTTTATAATTACTGTATGTTTTCTGTTAAGAATAAAATATTCATTCTTTTTTTTTTACTCGCTACAGTTTTCAGGGTTTTTTAGTCTTTTTTTTTTTACATCTTCAACACCAGCATTAATACAACAGTGGATGTAAGAGTGTTGGATCTTTATGGTAGGGTTTGTGAACCCAATTATTACATTATCATTATAGAAAAGCTATAATAAGCTTGAAGGTCATGAAATATGTGTTTAAAGCCCACATCAGCTTATGATAGTGAACATGCAGTTGTCAGTTCCTCCAAATTATGGATTTTCTCCCATTCATGTTCATATGAGTTTTAAACCCATCTGTAGAAATCCACTTTCCTTTATAACATGGGAAAATGTCTTGTTATAGGTGAGATAATCTGCCAGTGGATCTAGTGCTTTTTCTGATCAATATTATAGAATTATTTATGCAAAACAAGCTCCTGTATCTTGCTGAAAAGTTATACTTGTAAGTTAGTTTTGTCTTATTTTAAGTGTACTAAGATGTTTGCACTAGAAATTACATCAAAAGTACTTGCCAAGATTTTGTGTTTTTCCAGTGTGAGCAATTCAAATTTTCCAGATTAGAAGTACAAAATTCCAACCTTTAGGCACATAATAAAAGCTCCTGGAAAGTTACAGCCGGACTCACACTCAGGGGAGGCAGGCTGGCAAACGCCACTCAGTATAATCCTTCAGAAACTGCATAAAGCAAAAATAATCACATAACATCAAATCAACTCAGCTTATGATAGAAATGCTGTGTTTCTGACATACAGAGCTTGGGGTTAAAAGGGCAGCAATAGGATGGAGGTCATGACCACAACAGGGGGTAAATCTCCTGCTGTCCCCTGACTTGAGGTCCCCTGAGGTCATAAATCTTTGACTTTGTTCTTTTATTGCTGGTAGATCTGACCTCTCAGTGATATTTGTCTGTGTAGCATTTTTTTAATTCAATACTTTTTGAATTTGTGAGAAAACTGTATAGACGATGTGAACTAATTAATATCTGTATTATCTGTTCCAGTCAGGAAGCTGTTTGCCATTCTGCATAAATCTGCACTGTAATCTTTGCAGCTGCTCACTAATTGGAAATCTTCCTTCAATGATTGGTTGGTCCATCCATTTTATGATTCTGGGAATTGCATTCTAAATAATCTTTTAATCTGATAGGGCCTGTCACTGTCTTCTTTGTTTAAATGTATATGGCGCTACATTAAACGCAAATATATTCTGTTGGAATAACTGCATACTTTTAAATTATTCTCAGTTCAGGTTCAATCTAATTTTCTAATATTTTCATTTAAACCAATCATTTTCTAACCATATGCTGACAAAGGAAGACTTCCAGCACAGACTGTCCTTTCATTAAATGCAAATTCAGGACAGCAGCCCCTCGATAGTCACGATCAGAGTATTAGAAATCACTCATAGCAGAAATCACCTTCCCCCCCAATCTGCAGCAGCTCTAATCCTGACTCAAGACTCCACAGACACACTCTCATTGTTAAAGGTGACCTATTCTGTTTCCTTGTAGAGGTTAAGATAGGTCTAAGGGCTTCACAAAACATGTTCATTAAATTTTTTTTGTACCAATTCTTCAATAATGAGATTTCAGTCTGGTCAGTTCTGCCTATTTTGAGCTCCTTTCAGAACGAGCTGTTTCAGGGCCTCTTGCCACTTTAAATCCAAATAAGCTGCTGCTGGCCACGCCCCCTTCTCAATGTTTATACTCAGACGTGAAAATGGCCGCAAACAGATACAAAATTATACAAACGTATATTTCTGAAAAGCAACAAGAATGCAGCAAGTGGTTTCTCACAACAAAACACTTCTCTTTCCCAGCAGCCATTGTACAGCAAATACAGCAGTGAAACCAGCTGAGCAAGTGCTGGAGCTCCATTGCTTGGGTTGCTACGTAACGGGGCTGGGCTTGGCTAGGGTTGCTAGGTAACGGCGCAGTGACCGTCAAATGTGACTTAACAATTGGAAGGTTTTATAAACACCTCACTCTCAAGACATCTAAACAATTAACTTATTACCAAAATGGATGGATGTATTTTTTTAAGTGCCTGGGTTGTTTTTAGAAAAAGCTGAGATCCAAATAAAAGTATAAAAACCGCTAGGTGTGTTGGCTGGGTCTCTGATCACAGCATATTTGTATAAATTGTTCTCTTAAGTTTAACCCTAACCCTATTTTGACCTCCACAGTACCTTTTTACTGCAGTACTCTATCTGATTGAACCCTGAGGAAAAACAGTTCATAAAAGAACCCTATAGGACTGTTCATGGACAATTTGACAACTGTTTACTTAACCCAGCTGACACTGGGGGTGGGTAATATCTAAAATCAACGTTCTTGAGCTTTACATCATGCTATAATTATATTCCCTCATCCCAAACATACTTGGAGTGTTGCTTTGATTCTTTCATGCGTATTTGTCAACCTTTCTAGGATTCCTAAATGCTTCCTTCACGCCTTCCCCACTCAGCCCCTATAAACTAGTGGCACCAGCATTAAGCAAACACCTGGTGTGCATATGCTGAGCTCCTCATGCAAACTTCTCAGTTCAACTTTCCTAAGAAAAGTTGTAAATGAGAAGCATTTTTGTGGTGATGTGCTAAAGGCAGAGTGTCAGAGTGAAATCAAATGAGAAATCTAATTTCTTTGAAGTTATGTTTGATATGTACAGCATTTTTATACCAACTGAAGGTAACAGTTTCTTTATTGTGCCCGGAAGATACATAATTGTGCCCCTTTAAAAAAGCATAAATTTGTGAATAAATTAAACAAGGGGAGTTATGTACCTGCAGAAAATCTCCTCGCCATCCAGCTGGTAGCACTGTCCTCCATTGAGGCAATAGTTGGGCTGCGTCTCACAGGCAGAGCGGCAGCTTCCATTGACCAACTGGTAGCCGACTCTGCACCCATTAGGCAAAACGTTAGGTGCAGCACCAGGATATGATCCCCCAGGGATGAAGGAACCAGACCCAGGGACCCGAGGCCTGGAGCGAGCAGGAGACCCTGCAGCCTCTCTGAGGTCTTCTTCGGTCTCATAGGCATCGGTTGTGGTGCTGTAGCTGTATTCGTCAACAGTGGTAGTCATGCCATCGTCGTAGGGTGTAAGGTAGTCGTAGTTTTCTGGCATTGCCCAGGAAGTTGCCTCTGCGCCTTGCAGCTCGTGGGCCAGAGAGGATGGAGAGGGTGGGGCGAGGTTTAAGTTACGCCCACGAGAGGATGGATCAAAGAAGTCCACGTGAAGGACGTTCTGGTTGGAGGGGTTAGTGGCAGCTGCTGGCGGGGCAGTAGTGGTGGTAAGGTGGTCCAGGTCAAACATGGCAGTTTCCTTGACATGGATCCAAGGTGGGTCGGTATGTGGCAGACCCTCCTCCTCTTCATCCCCTTCTTCCTCTCCTTTCACGACGTCCTCTCTGAGTGGGTTGCTAGGCAACAGGAGATCTGTCTCAGCCGAATCTGGGATGATCTGGGGCGTCGCTGCAACGCTCACTTTCTCCACCGTGGGAGCAGGAAACATGCCGCTGCTGTCAGTGTCGTCCTTGTCGCCGCGAGGCATACGACCCGCCCTCTGGGTCACGGAGCCGATCGGAGCAGAAGTGGCAGAGGTGCTCATCCCGGTTACTGTTGCCATGACATCATTAACCTTTACAGGGCCGTCCTCCTCGATGACTGTAGAAGTGGTGTTGACTTTATCGTCGGGCTCAGTAGCATTTATGCCAAGAACCATCCCTGCAAAGAGAGAAAAGTCTTTTAGTATTGTTTGTTGAATATGTACAAAAAATACTTATACTATGAAGCATAATGTCAAAACTTTTGTTTTACATTTTTAAGGGAGTGGCTGGAATTATAAACTTATCAATATTCCCTCTCTTTGTCCACCTACATAATCTTACATTTATTACTTGTATAATCTATACGTATAACTACTGAACCCATATTTAATAGAAAATATAGTATCCATTTAATTATAATTACACTGGATGAAAAATCATTATTTTTATATCCAGCAATAATCCTATGTTTATATGATAATTTGAACAGTTTTATGTTTGAACATTGTCTATGTTCAATATTCAAATTCTTTCACAGTTTGACTCCACTTACTGATACAAAACATTTTTCCAGTTCTGAATTTGTATATTTTAAACTATAATTCCCTCCTTAACCTATAAATTTGCTCTTTAGTCTTAAACAATTTTCTAATGTTAACGCCAGATTAACGGTAACTGTTGTTTGTTTTGGTTTTGTAAAGAAATACAGCTTTTAATAAGTTAGATTGTACAAATCCCATGTTAATGTTTTCTAAATATCCCACCTTATAAATTCAATCTTGACAGCAAGATTTGTGAAGATTTCTAAATGCAACAAAATTCACACTGATTTGGATTTATTCTAACAAAAGTTATTTGTGTCAAATACAGAACAAAATGTAGTTCTTAACTTCAACTACATGGTTACAGACAAAGTGAACAGAAGGACAGTACACTTACACGTGCCCTACTTTCACTTATTATTTTTAATCGTGTGGGAACTAAAGGCACATTGTTGCCGTTTTCAGAGACAAATCCAATTGTGTTCTTGCCAAATAAAAAATCTCAGCAGCTCAATGGGTGGTCTGGGTTTTGTCTGCTTCTATTCTTAAGGATGTTTCATACATTTTCTCTGTCAGATAGTCTCTGTCTGTTATGCACCAGGTTGGATGTGGAAACTGCTAATATAAGATACTAAAGACATCATAAAACCCCAACTCCATAATCATTTTGTCTTTTGTTTTATATAATGCTTAATTATTTATTTTCTGCCAGAAAAGCCAGAAAAAGGTATTTGTTTGCGCATAAAAAGAAACCAGAATTAGTCAAAAATGTGTAATGTCAAATCTCAAACTGTGCAAAAATCTGTCACAAAATTATGTGAAATGTTGTTATACAATAATAATAATAATAATAATAATAATAATAATACAAATGCAACCCTTACACCATCAAAACCCCTGACTTTTATCTAAAAAATCACAGTGAAATTTTCCCAGGAACTAAAAAAAGTGAAGGATTAACATATGTGACACCAGACATGTCTTTACATCTTTAGGTACAAAAGGTACTGACAAATAATTAGAAGTGAAAAATGAAATTCGGGAACCTGAAGCTTAAAATAAATGAAAGATTTCAATATAAACATCAACTAAATACTTGAATACCCAATGCAAACTGTTCTAACAAAGAAAACATGAAAAAACATCTTCAAATAACCTACAAACAAAATTTAAATCGATTATTTACTACATAAGTCTGATTCTTAAACCATCATGAAAAGTTCATGGTGGTTTAGTTTAGGGGTTTTTTTAATGGTAAAAAAAACCAAACATTAGCATTTTTTCATAATCTCCTATTAAAAACAAGTCTAAAATCTGAAAAAGAAAACGAAAGCAACAAAAATAAGAGTAATTTAACATAAAACTAAAACATAAACATTACAGGAAACTGTTATGTTATGCCATTCAATCTGAATCTTTCTTTAAAACACCTCCTTGTCAAGCATCCCCTCGTGTGCCACACTGTTACTTCATGCTTTAAACTCTTGCGGATTACAAAATCAGCAGAACAATCTCAAGGCGTCTGGGGGATGAAACAAATTAAAATGACACACAATTGGCTGTATCCTCCAGTTGATTACTTCATCTGAGGGCGGCTCAGGGACCCATGCAAAAAAAAAGCAGCTTTTAGGGTCACTCCTACTTCTGGATTAAAGGAATAATTCACTAATGTACTTCAATGGCGTGTATCTGGGATTAGGGATTATTGGTTTGAAGAGGGAATGGATTTTGGGGTTCACTGTAGGGGTGGGGGCTGATGATCTCAGAGAGACTCAGACAAAACAATGTCTGGACAGATTTCTAGGCAAACAAACTAAAGTTCAATTAAAGTGGACTAAAGAGGGTTGGTGTGAATGCACTCTTAATGCCAACGTGACGTCACTTAAACAATCCATCACCAGTCCATCATAGGTGCACTTTGTGTGCGTAGACGGTGCAATCTGAAGGAATACTGAGCTAATCCCTTGCAGTTGTTGTTATTAAGATCAGCAGAATCAGATTAGTCAAGGGTGATGATGAGGAATAAATCACTGGTAGTTTGTGTCTGAAAGAGAAATTGTTTTGATCCTCTATTTGACTTTCCATTCTTTTCTTTTTTTTGTACTTCATGGTTAGCCTCAGTTAGCAGAACCTCCTCATTTGTTCTAATGAAAACATAAAAAATTTTTGTATTTGAGACACACTAATTTACCAAACTACACCTTTAACAGCCAATAAACCTATTTGGATTTTATGGTTTCATATTAATCATCTGGAGGCTCTTTGAACATTTTTCTTTATTTCTGAACATTCTGTACACATCTCAGCAGGAATGATTTACCTACACTGGCAAGAAAATAAAATCAAGGACCTCCTGTGAGTTGGCTTTAAACATAAATTTGTAGGTTTAAAGAGATTTTTTCTATCATGCTGAGCTAATCAGGTTCTCAGAGGGTAGAAACCCTGTGAACATCAGCCTTGATCTGGATGTTGATTCCTGTTCTCATTTAGTTCCAAATTTCTCTGCCTAAAACCAGGCCATATTTAATTTCAGCAGTTAATGCTTCTCTATTTAACCTTTTTAAAGACAAACTGCCAAAAAAATCATATAATTTGTCTTGTGTAAATGACTGGCTCAGCCTTCATTTTAGGTACTTATTTATTTTTTGCCACTTCCACTCAGGGGCTGGATTTATGCAAAAATAAACATCTACAGAAAGATCTGTTAGGAATGTTTACTTTGAGCAAACGTAAGCCTAATTTTAGGCTACATGTTAATAACTTGAGGGTTTTTTTCTGTGTTGGTGAGCAGAACCAAAAGAGCTTGTATTGTTGTTCATCAAGGGACGTAAACTGATGTTTAACTAAGGTTTCATAGTAGACTCGACAGCTTGAATAAACACTATAGTGAGTCTGGCTACCTCATAGTGTCAAGACAGATTTGGTCAAAAAAGAAGGGAAAGTTAGCTATTACTTCAGCAACTTACTTTTTAACTTGGCACAACAGACTCAATCAAACTGAGGCAACAAACTGGACAGACTGGAACAAAAAAACCTATAAAAACATTTTTCTACACTAACAGTTCCAACTTCATTATTCAATGTCTAAAAAACAGAAAACTTATTATGTCTATGTAAATAGCTTTCTTTCTGTCTGCAATAAAATCTGTTAAATGATGTTTAACATAAAAAGATAATTATGCCCACAAAATTAAACATCCAACGTATGAGCAACAGTAAAAATCAGGAGTTCCTGTTTCAGATGGGCAAAAAGTAACCAGTGGTTGGGGATTCAAGCCCATCATCGTCTCCTGCTGTGAGCTGAAATGCACTGCTGGTCCCATAAGAAGCTTTGTTTGAAAACCTCCTAATAGCATATGTGAGGATCATTGCTGACTGCTGTTAAGTTTAGTCTTAATATGTTTGTCAATGCAGGGGCAACTAACTGGGCACAACCTTCACTGCAGTTATGAATGCATGTTCTGGAGACAATGATGTGGAAAAACCAAACCAGCACAACCTTTTGAGCCTCTTTAACTGCAGTTTATTTTCCCATTTCCCATGCCAGTCACAAGTTGCAGTCTATATAGCCAAGTTTATTTCTATATCCCATTTCAGCAACAAGGCAATTAAAGTGCTGTACCATAAAAAACACAACACAGTCAGCAATTATGAAGAAAGCAATAATCATCATATTTTGTCAAATGCCATCATCAAAATTGTCAAATTTGATGAATTTCCTATACACATGAACTAGCTGGCAAGCATTATGTCATTTTGAGATGGCTAAGAGACATAATAACCAAAAAAAATGTTACTCATAAAAGGTAAAGCAATGACAAATATCTTCTATGTAGATTCTTTAAAATAAACATGTGGTCCACCATCAATATTGAGTCAGCAAGTAATATATTTCATTAAATTTAGATAAGGGGGAGGATTAAGTAAGTGCTCATTTCTTCCTACTCCTTTTCAAACAGAAAAGTAGTGGTAAACGAATTATTTTGTTCTTGGCTATGTATGCACATGTTTTCTCTGTCCTACTGAGTGCTTGTTTTTTTGTACTTTTTAAAAAACCTGTGAAAAAAATAAATAAAATAAAATCAAAAGCCATCAAGAAAATTCAACAAAGATCCTAGGAATTTATAGTTATGTCTTAAAACATTTTTAAGATGCTGAAACTGTTAAAAATGCTAATTTGGTTGATTTCTAAATAATAATAAATATTTAATTTGAGAATGTCAAGATCACCAGTGTTTAAAACCTGCTAATAAAACATTTGTAATAATGAAATTAACTTCTGTTGAAAATGTTCTCATATCTCAGGGTGTTAAGAGGAACATTAAACTCTGAGCCAGTGAAAGGAGAAAACTACTTTGGATTATTTATGACATTTAGGAGGCTTTTATGGCACATCACTAAAACTGCACTGCAGTAGTTCAGTTTAAACTGGATATATGCATGGAGTTTACGTTTATGTTTCGGTTCCATAGACGAGAAACAATGTTAAGATGAGACTTTTATAAGGAAGGTCTTGGTCAAGGTCTTGTCTAAAAGATTTATCACTACCTTAGCATGTAACTATTTTCTTGTTGTTACTATCATCCAGTGGGATGTCTGTGCAAAAAACAATGACAGGAAAAATTTGAGTTTATTGAAAATATTTTGGGTTCAACTTGATGTTAATTCATCCATCAGTCTCACAATCCGCTGCTGTTTAATGCATCAACTGAGCAGCCAGGAGATAAAAAACAAAAACATATTCTTTTTAACTCTAACATGGATAAATACAACTTTATCAATCAAAACATGCTTACTTCTCCACCAGGAACTGAACGTTGAAGCCAAAAAACGTTCTGGTCTTAATGTGCAACTAAAAATTAAGTACCAATTTCACTTCTCCTTATGCTGCAACTGGAACCAGTTAGATGAGTGCAAAACTACTAGGGATTGTAAGGTAGTGTAGGAAAGTTTCCCATACATTAGAGAGTGATGACAGATTATGATGGGAAGAGGTGGAGATGAACAATGGGGAGAAGAGGAACATAATGACACAGAGACAGCAAAGAATAGAGACAGAAAGATAAAGAGAGGGAATAGGTGACATTTGCTGTGATTGATGGGAAAAGATGGTGAAAGAGACTGACTGGAGAAGGCAGAAAGAAGAGGAGTCTTTCATGGCCTCTGATAGACTTTCTGACTTTAGCTTTCACTGTGACAGTCTGTCATCTGTCAGGAATGAATCATACCCCAGAGATCTTTTATCTGCACTCAGAAGACAGATTCCCTCAGTTTGATTAAATTGGAGCACCATCCTGGTTCAAAGGGTAATTGTTACTAAAAGATGCTGCTTTTAGTCTGGACTCCTTTGACTTTTGTAGACACATAAGGAATATCTCATCACATATGGATACCCAAAACAACACAACTCAGACTCTATTATATCAACAAACAGGTTTTTATGCAAGTTTGACTTGAATCCAGGACATTTTTTCTTTTTCATTTTGGGGAGATGGGAAATTGCAAAATCCAAGACATTATATTTCAATCGCTGTTGTGTTAATTTTCAGATATAACTTGAACACAGTCTCAGCAGGCAAACGTCCAGTGGTTATTACTTTACATCTCTGTTACTTTACATCTACTCTGTTTTTTGTTCCATTTACATACTTTTTTAAACTTACAGTACAGACCAAAAGTTTGGACACAACTGTGTGTCCAAACTTTTGGTCTGTACTGTACATCTGACCAGCTAGCAAAAAAAGGAGCGACTGTATCTTTCCATGCGAAGATAATATGCAAATGAATCTTAATGATGCATTTTATTGACCAATTTTGCATCAGTTCTTTCATCAGTGAGACAATGTATTATTAATATTAATTGGCATTACTAAATGAAACATGTTGAGTACAGAGGCAGAAAAATATCCATTCACAGTATAGAAGTAATTTCAGAGCTCAGGTACGTTTTTTGAGAACACAGTGGTGTCATCCTGCCAGAATCCTCACAGTGCATCACTGAACTGAGCTCCAATTAAGTGGAGCTGTCTCCGTTTCAACACCTCGTTAGCTTAATTGGATTAACGAAGAGAAACTTTTTTGACGGGCCGATTTTAGAGCAGCATGGTGGCTCTCTGACAACTGTTAAGGTATTTTCTGCAGCATGTGGGTGGTTTACCTTTCAGACCTTATGGTACATTGTGGTTAAAGTATAAACTATGCAGCACAGACTTGTGTGCTATTGTAAAACGTTCAAGTTGCGGTTGGCAAGACAACCTAACCTTAGATGAAGTCAAGACCAAAGACAAAACTACTGGTGCATTTACACCGGCCATGATTAGTCCATTTTAATAGAAGTTGAGGTCTGACAATGTAATACTGCAATTTTGGTCCCCAATCAAATCGAGTCAACTGGACTGTCAGGTGTGGAAACACCTTGAGACCAAAACCGGACCAATGACACTGAAATAGATCAGACTAAATGATTTCAGTTAGATGCACAGTTATATCAGTTAACATACCATTTTATGTGGGCAGACTCTGAACTATATGCCACTGCAATAAATATGACAAACAATCACAGATAAACAGTAAAAACTAGACAACTCTTCAGAATTGCTAACTAAAAGCTAACTCCCTTAGCATTAAGTGATGGCAGCATGAGTGGAGGTGACAGGTGAAGGCAGAAGACTAAACTTTGAGGGGTTTTTTGTTTGTTTTTGTTTTTCTTTTACAGAGAAAAAGCAAACCCATTTTGACCCTGGCTGTTTTAAAAACTAAAATTTGAAAATCTAAACTTGAGAACATTTAGTATTTTCTAACAAGAGTGTTGATTTTTGTTACCGCTGTTGATAACAAAGACGGAACAAGAGAATCTGGGTTTCTGTGAATGAAGCAAAAATATTTACAGGTCAGTTTATTAGATACACTTGTTTAATTACTTTTTAATATAAATTTTATGGTTGGAACTGAGTGAATGTGATAATCAGGACTTCAAACCTACACCAGAATGGGAAATAAAGGGTGACTTTGAACGTAACATGGTTGTTTGTGCCAGATGGGCTTGTTTGATGTTTATAACTGGGATTTTCACCCGCAAACATCTCTTAGGGTTGCAGAAAATGCCCACTTTGAACATATTTTTGGACATCACTACCTGTAATGTGTTTCTGCTAGAAAAACTACAGCCTGAGATGAGGCAACATGACTTGGGAACACTGTAAAAACACAAGTCCGTACCCACACTAGCAATGCTGTGGGTCTTTTGCCCAATTGGTTGCTTTGGAACAGGCAAACTTGACCTGAATTGAAATGATTCTGAATTTCAGACTTCAGACTCTGGCTGGGACTGTAACAGACCGGATCAGAACCAAAAAGAGACAAAGCAGACTGAACAAAAGATTCTCTGTTTGTTCCCCTCCCACCTGAATGAGACAAGAGGACGGTGTTATATAAGAAGATTCCTCACTCTGTTTGCTTTGTAAGAGCCTGTGTGTTGTCTTTCTGCCAACATAACCCAGTGGTGATTAGGGTGGCTTCCAGCTTCTTTGGTGAAGGGTGTGGATCATCATAATGTTAAGAACTTAGCTGCCCCTAATTGTGTGTGTGTGTGTGTGTGTCTGCGTGACTGTTTGGGGGTAATGGCTTCTCAAGGCCAAGGGCTGGCGTGCCGCCGACCCTCCCCAGGCTTTTTGTTTAGCTCAAATCATTTTCGAAAGGGAATCCACTAAACCTCTCTCAGACCCGAGGCACTCTGATTGGTCATGACAAACTGTAAAGAGGAAGCTGATTGGTGGTGACAGTTAGGGTCCTCCGGCCAGCTTGGTGACCCAGACCGTGGAGACGGGGAAAGGTCAGCCAGTTGGCGACAAACAAACAAAAGATCACAGGCTCATGAAGAAACAACATGGCAGTTCTAGGTGAGGAAACATTTTAATGTTCTGAACCATTTAATGTGTAAATGCTCGTGGCAAACCCATCAGTAACGTGTTTTCTGATCAAAATTGTTGAGTAATTCTGGTTTAACCTAAATTTCCAAATAAAAATAATGGAACAAAAACTTGTGGAACTAAAGTCAATCATTCCTCAACATTGATCAAAATAAGTGTTAGTTCCACTGGCAGATTATTTCACTTGTAAGACAGGAAAAATGTCTTGTTGTAGGTGAAAGAATGTGGCAGTGAAACTATCAATATTTAAGGATTATTGACTTAAACTATTATATCTAAATAAAAAGCAACTTATAGGTTAGTTTTGTCTTATTTCAAGTCTTATAAGATATCTCCACTAGAAACTAGAGAAAAATACTTGCTAAGATTTTGTATTTTTGCAGTGTGGGAAGAATAGTTTGTTAGTCATAGCGCATAACTTTGGAGATGAAAATGAATAATTTCATTTGTATGCATATATTTTATTTACACATACAAATACTAGAACTCCTTGTGATGATTTCCAAAAAACCTCAAAATAAATACAGTATATCACTTATTACAATAGCTGTAGTATAACTAACACTTTGTTTTCTAAAGAAAACAAGAAAGCTTAAATATGCTAATTGATGCTCTGAATGTAGATATCAACATGCTTAGTTGAGTAAGTATTATATTTGACTGTTTTACGATTTATAAAGATAAACATGCATGTCCCTCAGGTATATGGTATGTTCCCTTGTCTTACCTCTTTTAAAGGGTGCCCAGGAGAAGTTAGCCAGTTTCCCAGATCACATTTCCTTCATTATTGAGATTAACAGTATGTTTGGGCTTAATGCCCATACGAAGATATGTTTATATTGATGGTTGGAAACTTGAGCAGACCACAAACAGGGCAAGAAAACATGATAAAGACCTGAATAAAAACCTCTTTATCCAATTCAGATGGATTTTAGCTCGAAACACCTAAACCTCAAGAGAAACACACATTCATCCTCATAATTTTTCCTCACTTCCACATTCACTCAGTCTAATGAATAGCTCTCGAGGCTGCTTTATCTTTACTCAACGCTGCTCATTAACTTCAACATAAAGAAGAAATGTGCAGGTCGGCATTTGGCAGCAAGTCTGACTCTAACACATTTTCTCCATCTCATGCAGATCTCTCTTTCCTTCTCTTCATTTGTTCTCTGTGCCTCCTCTTTCCTCTTCATTATTTTTGAAAATTCTTCTGCTTTTCCCTTTACCTATGTTTCTCCCTCCATCAGCTCTTGTTCTCCGATGCTCCAGCATCTGCTTTTTTTCTCACTCTCTGTGACATAAGAGCTTTCATTTCTGACTCCACAGGTGGTGGGATGGAGAAGGGATGTGTCGCCATAGAAACAATGCTGGCCTCATTGGAGCTGATGCGGGCGGCTCTGTAAACTCAACAAGATCTACAGACGACGCTCACAGATGGAGTCAAGCACCAAAGAATAATGTGTTTACCTTTAAAGAATTGTGGTTTGTGTGAAATGGGAAGTATAATGCTATGTCTTTGGGTCTCTGTCTGCTCATAAAAGATAATACTGTCTCTGCCAATTTATATGTAACTATTCACATTATAGATGGCAATCCCCATGACAACAGTGGTTTATGTGGTCTGGCAAAACAGCTTTCTATTGCATCAAAAAACTCATCTTTGTTGCTCTCTACTTTACTGCTGCAGCTGTGTGCTTGAATGACTAAATACTGTCTAGAAGCTGTACATAAAAAACTTGGCTATAATAGAAAATAAAATCTAAATCTCATCATATTGCAGGACAGTGTTTACTTTAAAACAGGGCAATCTAAACTATAATATACGTTTAAAATTAATGTAAAGACATAAGATATAACATAAACTGTACAAAAGACCAAACTTGGTTGTGCTTTGTATAATTTTGTTTTGTTAATGTTCTTCTGCAGATCATACTGAAGAATCTGAATCAGCATCTTGTTTTCTGGATCAACCGGCTCTTATCAAGCATGTCAGGCAGTGCATACATTTGTAGTTGCTACCATCTGTCTTTGGTTACAATAGGTCATGCATTTGAATCATGCCCAATATTGATCATGTTAAACACAAACAATATATGCATACACAACACCATATATGACTAAATGTTGCACCCTTGTACTTTTTCTATCACTCAACAAGCGTCTGGTGTTATTCTCTCTGGTCACGTTATTTAAAATGGTTCATTCATTCACATGGCCCTAGCTTTGAAACTTAGCCCACAAATTTTCAGCAGGTTTGAGGTTGGGACTTTCAAGACCATTCCAGATGCTTAAAGTTAGCCTGTTTATGCATTCTGAAGCAGTGATGCTATTTGTTTTTTAGCTGGATGCCAAAACATCCAGCTAATTCCAGTTTTCAGACTTTTCTAGCTCAACAGAAACAAAACTGAAGTTATCACCTTTGGTCTTAAAGAGAAACTGTCACGATTCAGTGTACAGCTTCAGTTATTACAACCAGAAACTTCTGAGTAGGTCTGAAATCTGGGTGTAGTGATGAACTCAGATCTGAACCTTCAGAGACACATGAAGGCAGTTACCAAGTCCGCTCTCTTTTACCTGAAAAACATTTCTAGGATTAAAGAACTAATGCCCCAGCAAGATCTAGAAAAACTCATTCATGTGTTTATTTATATTGTGTTGATTTTTTACTTCATAATACATGAAGTAGGATCATGCTGTGGGGTTGTTTTGCTGTCAGTCA
Organism: Xiphophorus couchianus; assembly: GCF_001444195.1. Classification (NCBI taxonomy): domain Eukaryota; kingdom Metazoa; phylum Chordata; class Actinopteri; order Cyprinodontiformes; family Poeciliidae; genus Xiphophorus; species Xiphophorus couchianus. Next base: position 5,152,166 of record NC_040230.1, read on the forward strand.
CAGATGGATTGCACAAAGTAGATGGGAAATTTATTCAACTAGTCAAAAGCTCAAGATGAAGCTTTTGAATTAAGTTGTGTTCTCATAGTGATTTGAAACTTTTTGTGGAATGGCAGCTTAGCTGTATTGAAAATAAATGAACATATGCTTGGAAAATTGGTCCAATAGGCCAGGAAAACAACCAATTTAAATGAACAGTTTGGATAATTAGAGTGGTGAAATATGCAATTTGGTAAGGACCATTTTACTCAACATTAGTACTATTGTGTCCATATATTTTACCCTGCATGCATAGTTTTGGCCATGTATTCATTAGAGAAAAACATGTTACTCAATTCCTGTTTTGTGTCTTTGAAGACACAAACAGGTGTCTTCAATATAATTGCTTGACTCTTGAAAACAGTTTACATAAGTTGAAAATAATAATAATAATAATATGAGGAGCATGGTTATGATCAGCCTTGTATGGCTATCCCATTAAGTTTTATTAGTTGAACTTTGGACATCTGTGAAACATTTACCTACATTAGAATAGAAAAACATTTCATGTGTCATCTATTATGATTTAAAAAAGTAATAGGAGTACTATAATGGAGTTTGAAAAGCTCATTTTAATTGTATTTGATAATTGGTATATTTACATAACGAGAACCTTTGAACGCCAGAGTAGAAGTAGTTTCTATGTTGTTGTCTCAATGAGGATAACTCTGCATTCAACTAACCAAACATACACGTCTGCCTAATTATTTATCTGTTAAATGTGGTCTGTTGCCATGACAGGTGTTTGCGTGCGGGGGTGTGTGTGTCTGTGTTCATAGACGACTGTGATGAGCGAGCTGAATGCTAATGTGACAGTCTGCAGCGGAGGAGAGCGGGCGGGCGGGCGCCGCCAGACGAGGAGAGTGAAGCATGTGCACGAGCATGAACTCAATGACTCGCTTCAACAAGGACACACAGGCAGTGCAGCATCTGATGAATTAAATAAAACTCTTTCGTAGACCAGGGGAAAAGATGGCACATGAACACGGAGAAGAATGTGCATTGAAACATTTAGACTGATAAGATTTGCATTTTGCATATTTTTTTCACCTTTTGTATCCCATTACCATATACACTCACTTCCCGTATAAGACAGAAACATGTAAATTACCACTCAAGGGCATCGAGAGTTTGAGGACAATGCCAACTCAGCACTGCTAAAAAAGCACACCCACAATGTTTCATCTGTTAGACGGAAGCACACAGCTGTCAAGATGTCATGAAACTCTGTGAAAGTTGTTTCATAACCTTTTCCTTTTCCAAACCACAATGAAAAAGGTTCTGCAGGACCACCAGGAAGGACAGGCAACAAAAATAAAAGTTACAAGTAAGAATCAAAGCAGCAAAAACAAATAACACCTACATGCTGCGGGAGATGCAATGAAGCAGAAGAGCATTTAAAACTGGACTCTTAAACTGGAGTATTTATGAATAGATCATTGATAATGATGTTTTATTTTCAGGTTGCGTCATCAGTATCTCTGTGTTGTCAAAATCCTTGGTCTGTGAATCTGTAAAACTCTGACTGAAAGGTTGTTTTGTGCAACAACCTTGTCCATTTACATACAAAGCATTACATAAGCAGCCATCAATGAACATTAGCAGCTTGAATCGCTGCAGAAATGCCAGCTGTGGGTGGTAATTCATAGGTGCAGGATAATGAAAAACAAGTGTAGGTGGATTCTGTTAGTTCTCCAGCATTGACTCAGTATCTCAGTGTTTTGAGTGGTTCTCCTGTATAAAGAGAGGAGCATATAGAAGGAGGTACTTAAGGTTAGAATAAGGCAGCCATGCAAGTCATGAAACTGGTGGAAAAATATTCATATTGATCATTAAGTTTACCTGGTACACATTAACAACACATTGGTAGACTAGATAAAGTAAAAGGTACCTGTCTGAAAAATTACTCAAGAGTAAAAAAGTATTTGGTAAAAAGGCTTCTCGAGTATTGAGTAACTGATCAAAATGTAATTCATTTAAAATTTACATAATCAGAAGGACCAAGGCCATATGGAAATGTACTTTAAAGACCAAAGTGAAAATAATTCATATTAACAACATAATTACAAAATGACAAAATCAGACAAAAGAAAAAAATCCAAATAAATTTATTTTAATATAAAACTAATGAAACTTTCACAAAAACCGCAGGTATGCGTGTGTGTCTGGTGATTATTTTGTTAAAACATGTTTTTTCTTCTTTCGGTGAAGTTACTCACACGGATAGAGTAACCAGAGAGTTTACTCAAGTCAGAGAAGTGATGCTTCATAAGAAAATCACTCAAGTAAAAGTAAAAAAGTGCATTTTTCCCAAAACGTTACTCAAGTAAATGAAAGTGAATTCTTTTTGGCAATATAGAGTATATCAGTGCAACATTTTAAAGTGTGTGTTGTGATTTGATTTTATTAATTTGGCAGAGCTGGGTAATTACTTTGCACTAAAAGGCTAACACACCTCCATGCACTCAAACAAATACACTACAGCTTCTCGAGTCGAGCCTGTGGCCACCTACGTCTGCTAACGTTGGCCTGCATGCTGAGCCAGGTGGGAAGGTAGTGAAAGCGGCCTTAGGATCATTAAGTTTCCCAACAAACAGATGTGCTGGAATGAGGCACATTATGTCCACAGTAAATCCAGATATCATTCCTTCTTTTTCCATGTAAGTATCTCACAATAAAAAGCATCTAAATTTCCTGCTAGCTCAGTTGTTTTGGTTGTTTAGTCGCTAGAGTGAGTATTGTTTCTTTTTTAATTCATCACTCAATGTATTTTTACCAGTACAGAAATATTCTCTCTCTCAATTAAAAGTCAAGTAAAGGTGGGTTTTTCCAAATGAATCTGTCAAAGAGTCTCACTGCTGGAACTTTCCTATTTTCAAAATATAAGCACGCAAACTAATCCAACAAGTCAAAAGAAAATACTTAAACATTAATCAGTTTTATATAACAAATAACAACACAAAGTAGGTCATAAGATCTCAATAGGAAAAACATCTGACTCCAGTTGAAAGATTTAAGAACAGTCTAGAAAAGCAGTCAGTATGAAAATGGGATCCGAAGCACAACAGCAAGTCCATTTCTGAGTGGCTCAAAATAAAACTAAATGTTTTGGAGTGGCCCAGTCAAAGTCCATACTAAATCCAATTGTGATGCTGTAGAATGAATTTTAACATCCCATTCATGCTAAAACACGCTCTGTTGTGGTTGAATTAAAGCAATTCTGTGAAGCAGAGTGTGAGCCAAATTTCCTCCAGCGAAGCAGAAAGATTTGTAAATGCTCGATGGTAGTTGTTGGCAGGTCGGCACAAAAAGGAACTTTAAAACCCTTTAGGTTTAGGACGCAATAGCTTTTTCCCTTAATAAATGAAATTATTCTTTTGATACTACTTTTGATCTTACTTAGATTAGCATTATCTCATATTAAAATCTGTTTTTTGATATAAAGCATTACCAAAAAAAAAAAAGCAAAAACAAAAGAAATCTGTTAGGAGCAAACATCAGAAAACGTGACGCTTCATCTGAAGCAATGATAATGTCAACATGTCTTAAAAATCTGAGTGTGACCACAAAAAAATCTCACAAAAAATGTGACAAAACCCATAAGGCCATCTGATTTGAAACCGTTTGTGTACCCAACACGCACACACACACGCACACACACACACCATGCAGAGCCAACAGGCACAAGGCCACCCAGTTTGACCAGAAATATGAGCATGTGCCAAAATCCAAACATTCTCCCTTTAATGAAATTCACTGCTCAAACACATCATGGCAGCGATATGAACACACCGAGTTGCTGGCCGCTGGGATGTGCACGGTTTCCATGGAGACCACAAGGAAGAAGCCGAGACGGAGCGTGCATCACTATTCTTCATGACTACGAACACGAACTGCAAGATGAGTAAATTTTATGATTACTGTCTGTGTTTTTTTTTTTCATATCCTTTACGATGAAAAGGGACAGAGTGGGTTAGTGGGCTGATGGAGGGAGGATTTGGCTTAAAGATTAACCAGATATGTGTGTCAGCAGGACAGAGGAGCAAACACACAGCAAAGAAGAAGAGGAGGAGAGGAGAGGAGAGGAGAACACATCCACGAGTTTCTGTCCAAACACAAGCAGCAGACATCCTCCTCGGTCCAGCCATCAACCCATCCGCCTCGACCGCTCATGGGGGATGGGGAGGAGGAGGAGGAGGAGGAGGAGGAAGGCTGCATGTCATCAGCTCTAAACATACAGAGGGAGGGGGCTTACAAATGGCCACAAGAAGAGGAGAGGGGGAAATAATGGATGGAGGAAAAGAACGAGCGGATTCTGATTGTCAGTTCAGCATGGTTGGATTTTTGTCCTTCGCAGATGTGGGGCAAGCTGCCATCTCTACACTTCACCGGTGAAGTGAGACGTGTTGATGGGTGAGAACAGGGGGAGCTGAGGGAGGGGAGGGTTAGCCCAAGGTGGATGTCTGCACCAAATCTGCCAGCTTCTTTTTGTTCTACTGTACATGCACCTGAGCTGAAATCTGACAAGTGACAAAAACACCAGACAAAGAGAGGAAATTTTTACTCAAACTGACACTAAGATGATGATGGTGAATTGTATTATTTTAATATCCTGTGCTATCCCTGAAGCAGTGAAGGAATCTCCATCTTATTGACCTGGTTTTGGACAACTAGGTCTGCCTTTTTTCTGTCATTAACATTTCAAAAACATTTGCCATGTTTACTGAGATTCATGAGGCCAAGAAGGGGAATTTTAGCAGCACCGCTCCTTCTGCCAAACTAATAAAGTGGTATTTGTAAAACTGCTGGTTTGTAGAATCCTTTAAAGGACCACAGCAGAGTTAAGCAAACAGAAACATGAGCTTGGCTGCTAATAAAGCTACACCTTGATTATCTCTAGATGAAATAAAAATATGGTTTACATTTAGAGTTTTAAAGAACATTAACTTAAAATAACTGAACATTTTAATGATTATTTAATCTTTTATAGATTATTGTTGTAAGTCAACCTCAAGCGGTTTCCAATCTAATGCATTGTGGGATTTGCCTATGATGCAAATCCCACACACACCAAGCATAATATTAGACACACTGTGGTGCCATTTAATTATGAAAACTGTCAAAATAAATACCTACATTTATAATTTAAATTTATAATTTTCTATACCTAAATGATAATTTTATATAGCTTAACTGTAAATATTAAACATTAGAGTTTAAGGGTGACTCATCCCATTAATCTGAGAAGTATCCAATTATGTGAACTATTAAAGTGTAATAGAAAATTGTATACCCATGCTTTCATTTCCATTATTGTACATCTGCGCTGTGATTCAATAGAGCAGGAAGATGGGCTACTTTAACATTCAACATCTCATACACATCTGATACTGTAGCATTTGTAGTAAACCGTCTGCCAGCAATTGTTCAAACTCATAGACTGCATATAGAGTTGAACATTCATGCCCAGATGTGCAATTCTCACATATGGAAAAAATAAAGACATTTCTGCCAAAGTAACTTCCCAATGTTGAAGCACACTAAATTTTCTCCCCTTTGTTCCAATGAACACGAACAATACAAAACAGAGGAGAAAAAAAAGAGACACACACTTCATCTAGACCAACAAAAAGCATGTCTAAATATGACAACAAACCTTCCAGATAAAGCATGACAATGACTAAGGAGCACTGCTGACATACAACACAAATGTGCAGAAATAATACACAGTATATAAAAATTACCTTTAAACATATGTTGCATGTCCATTGAAAGCTTTGGAGCTACTATTAAGAAGAAAAGTCCCTCTAAAGTTCTTAGTAGCAACAGAAGACAGGATGCCTCCAAGAACCTTTCATCTTAAACTTGAAAGGAAAACATGCCTATAGCGCTGAGAAATCCATGATATTTATACAAAATGATAAGTGAAATTAAGTTTGCACCAAGTTCCAGATACTGCCTTGAGTGCTAACTCTTTGCAAAAACGGGATTAAACTAGAGCTTCATGTTATAAAGTCATGCAGTTACATTATGTTTGTTGAATAACATGATAATAGAGTCCACTCACTCCTCTCTTTCTCAACTGTGATTCTGATTTTCACTGTCACTGTTTTCATCTGTGTCAAATGTAGATATTGAGAAGCTATGCAACATATTCAACCTTCAAACTGAGAAGATCATCTTTAATTTGGTCTGTTCAAGTCATCGAATATATTTTAGCGAATATAGAACAGTTTCAAAAATTCCAAAATATTATTTGTACTGTTATAAAACCTTTCTAACAATATTTAATGATTTTTTGTTTGTTTTGTTTTAGAAATACACTCTAATCTACGAAATTACTGGATAAAATGATGCAAAAGCTGAAAGAAATACCAAGTTTTCCTGTTGAGTCAGAGGATGTGGAGCTCTTTGTTGCGCCAAATGAACCAGACAATGACAGCAAAACCACATCCATGTGAATTTCAGCCGCTCGGACGAATCAACGAGATTTTATTTGATTATAACGCCAGACCGATTTCATCTCCTGCATTATTAATCTGACGCATGTGCATCGGCCCTCAGACAAAGAGCTACGGCCCCTGTGTCGTTTTATATATTTTTTTTCTTCTCATGTTTACTCGAGTTTTTCCTTCTCTTTTTTTTTCTGCGTGTGTATCAGAATGTCCTCTCAGCCCCCCTCATGAATAATTCATCAGCTCCCCCTCCGCTCTAATCCTCGCCTTTTGTGAAGCCGTGGTGCCTGCGCGCCTTCGGGGATCCGGTTTGCTGCATCTGCTGCTGGACGCTGTCACTGTCACACAAACCTCAGGGTCCTGTGTGGATCCTGGAGATTGTGCTGGAAGTGTTAAAACAGTGACCTGGTTTCAAGTGCCACCGCTTTGATCCCCTATTCCTTCAGTTAGGAGAATTTAGCGGAAATTTAGACCTCACACAATAGAAGCATCTGCTTAACTCAACATGAGCTGATAGAGAGGCAGTTGTACGCGTCCTGACCTTATTTGGGTGATATTTGGAAAACATGACGTTGGATAAACGTAGATCTTCCTCACTAACTGTCTTTCTTTTCCTATACCAGAATTTCTCCACCACTCTGCCTGAGCTTCCTGATTTATCCGATTCAGACCTGGGAACGGAGAAAAGTGAAAGAACCATCTGAGAAGATTTGATGTATTTATTTTTGTGACTTTTGCATATAATGATACAGTAATATGTTGCTCGTCTGATATCGATTGGGTGCCTCAAGACTTTAACCTGACCTACTTTATCATTTGTGGCAAATTGGATTTTTTTATGCATTTACTGACATTTAAAAAAAAAATCACCCTTTGCTTTCTACGAATCAAGAAAACAGACAATGTGTGCTCTCTAAATCTTTGAAGAATGTGATTAAATACATCTTCTTCCATCAAGTGTCGGTTCAAAGACGCTCTGATCAAGAATTTAACAGATTGTTCCGAGCAGAGGTTCATTAATATTAGCATCAGAGTAAAGAACCTCCTAACCTACATTCTGAGCCTCACTGACCTCCCTTCTGTCTGCCCTGTGGGAGAATGTTACGGTACCCTGAATCCACTGAGAGGATGTGCTGCCACAGCAGAAATAAAATAACTAATTAATGAGAATGTTTTAGCACGATTGCCGCGCGCAGTGGACGGGCCAGCGTCTTACCGTGGACACTCAGCGGGATCAGGTGCAGAGCCAGGACGCACGACAGCAGCATTTGCCTCCAGCATCCCGCGCAGCCGCTCGTTTTCTTCTTTCCCTGCATCCTTCTTGTGCAATGTTACGCGCACACGGTCAAAAGTGAAATAAAAACCTGGATTTTTTTTTTTTTTTTAAAAAAAGGTTATTGACAGCAAAGTTCGGAAAGCTTGCGGAAAGTATTCCGGGCTGATGGATCTGAGGGTTTCTGTCTAGACTCCAGCCTCTCCGCGCTTCTCCTCCATAGCCGCTTGATCTCCGCCGCTGTTTCGCTCACTCGGCTCAGCTCTCTGTGGCAGCGTTTACGGCTCCATTGCTACAAAATGTGCTGGAGGCGGAGGGGGCTGCTGGTTCCGAGGTGGCACAGAACGAAGTCACGGTTCGGATCGGTGCTTTTTTGGGGCACTTTGTGTGGCTGAGAGGGAGACAAACGCACAGCGGTCTGCAGCGCGCTCGGCAACCTTCTCATCGTCTGAGGAGGGGGGCGAGGAGGGAGAGACTGTTGATGCGCCTCCTCTTCCTCCTCTTCATCTCCCCCATCCTCATCCCACCTCCTCCTTTCTTCCCTCCCTACTTTTCCCAAGACGACTTCCACCTTCTCATCGTCTCTCCATCCATTCCTTTCATTAAACTTTATCACTCCTCTTACACACTTTGTCACCTTCCTCATCTTTTAAGACATGACTACATACTTTTATAGCATACAAGGAAATTTTGATTTACAATTAAAATGAGGAATTAAGTTCCTTTCAATTTTGTAATAAAACAAATTAGTTCGTACATTTCTTGCCAAAGAAATTACATTTTATCTTAGCTCCTTCATTTCAGAATCAAAACTTAAGTAAACATTTTGAATGTGGTTTATCTGAGGAGGCTGGTTCAGTCAGTTGTTGAGTCTTTTACGTTTGCAGGTAGAGTATCAATGGATGATTCAATGAAAGGTTAATTTGTTTCAGCAACACAATAAAAAAAAGAAGAAATTTAGATATTATATAGATTTTTTTGTGATATTTCTTCTGCTAAACCAAAATGCTATGATATCCATCTCATGCCTTACACAATCATAGAGAGCAATATTCTGTCATTCACAAGGATGTACGTCCCAAAGAAGGTGGAAAGTTGAGTGGAAGGAAAAAGTGTGTCAGAAAAGGTCACATGTGCAACAGGGATTGCTTTTTCTTTATGTTAATACTCATGATTATAGCTTACATCTTGTAAGTAGTCTAAATTTATATTCTCTTAAAGCCAGACAATTATATTAGGTCAACAAAAAATAATTTTTTAAAAGGGTGAGATCTAATGGGATGATTGGGACACATAATGCGATTTGACAGTTGTCCAGTACACAGACAATGACAACCTCCACAAGGAGGGTTATTCACAAAAGATGTTGATGAAGAAGATGGCTGTTTAAAAATAATCATCTTCAGGAATGTCAAGGGAACATTGAGTGGAAGGAAAAAGTTTGGCCAAGAAACACAAATGACAGGAAAAACAATTTATGATAACTTTGATGATTATCGCTCGTAGCTAATGAAAACACTCAATACAGTTAGTAAAAAAATTAATATATTCCATGACACCAATAAAAAAGGTTAGATGTTTCAAAATACTGAAAAGTTATTGTATCATTTATACAGTCAGTTCAAATAACATGAATATCTGTATCAAAGCAAAATGGAGGTAATCAGCCCGCGGCTCTGCTGAGGTGTTAAGATTTACAAAAAAGCTGCTGTAATAATGGAAACTCAAAGGTTTGTTATTATCTGTCCCTTCTCTTCCTCCAGATAATATTCCAGATTCTCTGTATCTGAGCACAAGGAATGTGATGTTTGTAGTCTTTGTCCTGAATATGGTGGTTCCTGAAGCTCTGTCTTCAGCTGCGTAGTGAGTGTGAATATTCAAGAAGATCAATACAAAGTATTGTTATTAAAGAAACATTATGTTATGACATGATCGTAGGGAAAACTGCTGACCTGACGGGTATCCAGCCGACAATCCTCACCTAGAGGGGGGAAAGCAGTAGCTCCCATAATTTTATTGGTTAAATTCAAATATATATATATATTTTTTAAATCAGTTTTACTAATTTAAAATGTTTCAAATGAAGTTAATGTCTTCCTGATTTCCCCTCCCTTCTCTGACAACACATTTAAACAGATGTTGTGTTGCTTGTGTTTTCCTTATCTTTAAAAAGAGCTGCAACATGTATTAAATCTCAGTGATCATCAGAATATCAGTGTGTGCAATATTATAAAGAACTGCTTGGATGCAAGATTTTGTTGGCTGCAACATTTTATCAATTTCATCTCTAAAATGATATATTTCGTCACTTGGAGAGACTTTTACTTTCATTTTCACCCACAAATAATCTATACCAACCCAGGTCAGACGGTATGAAATAAGACTAGAGTGAGAGAATGTGTGGAAGGTAAAAGTATAATAATAATATTTAGCAATAATATTGCAATGTTCCATACTGTGCAGCTCTATATCTAAAAATCTTGAAATTCCAAACTTTTTCATATGAAAATTCTTCTTACTTCAGATCGATGACAAACTTTCTCCCAGTATTTCTTCATCACGTGTCCAAACTTCTACATCCTAAATGTTTTTCATTTTCAGACTGTTTTTAATCTTCCTCCCTTCTTTGTTTTGGAAAAAAAAAAATCCTTTCTGTTTTCTATAGACAGTTATTTGCTTCATTCCAGGAAACATTTTCTCCACACTTTTTCAATTTCCCTTCACTTCTTTGTATCGTTGAGATTATTTCCATCCTCTCATTTAACAAAAACGTTGCTACCGAAACTCTATGTTGACCTTTTTTCCCTCAAAGCTTCTTCTACTTTTACAGATTCTTCCCTTATTTCCCCCAAAGTTTCTGTCATTTATTTAAGCGTTGGATCTCAGTCTACATTTTGCTTTGTCTAAAATTAATCATTCTTCATCCTTAGACTAACTGAGGAGGAGGAAGCTGCTTAATATTGTGCATAATAATAATCTGAGGAATAAAACGTCATCAAAACAATAAGCTTTGCTTAATGGTGTCTCAGAGAGGAGCAAACAAAGAGGATGGGTAGGCAGAGGGGGTTATTAGGGAGATGGGGGGTCTGCTCACATGGTGATGAATGCTCAAGGGCCCTCAGGGTAATGATCGCAGTGGGGGTCGCAGGCATTCTTCCACACAAAAAACCTAAAAGGAAGAGAGAGGGGCTGTGCAACAGGGGATGTTGCAGCCATGCAGGGGTTTGTGTGTGTGTGTGCGGGTATGGGGGCGTGTGTGGGGGGGTGGGTGTGGGCGTGCGTGTGTTTCCATATTCATAAGAATCATAAATGAAACATGCTGCTTATGCACGTCCATAACTACATTTGTATGCAGATGTGTACTCGTGTATGAAAGCTATTTGTTTAGCTTTTGGGAGAATTGTTTTGCAGAAAAGAAAACATGTTCAGTGAATTGTGAAAAGCAGGTCAGGAGGCTGAATTTAAATGACGTTAAACTGTGCTGCTTCTACAAAGAAAATTGAGTCATAAAATGTTGCCAGAAAGAAAAAAAAAACATCTTCTGTCTCAGTCTCGTGTTCTTCCTTTGACAGCAATCTGGTCCCTTTTGATATCTTCCCAGAAAATGTTTTCCTTCATCCTCATAACATAAACACTGTTTGCAAGAGTTGCAGAAAACAAAACAATATGCAAACATGCCCACATCTAATTAAACTAAATGATTCACCCCATAATTTTAGCTGCTCATTAACTGACAGATGCACATTGAACCAGATGACTTCATTTTTTTGAACAATCTGTTATTCCGTAACTTGAACTTTAATGATTTCATAACCAGGTAGAGATGATTTAATTATGTTCAGACACATAGAACAATTTTATGCAATGGTAACTTTGGGCCAGCATTAATGAGGATTAATGCTCACAACGTCATTGTCGAACGTAAACATGACAGGCGTCCCACCGCCAGGCTTTAATCATTTCTGACATTCCTTAAATGGACACAAACATAATCTTAATAAACCTTTTATCCTCTGTTTGGAAATAATGAACAAATCTAATTAACAAAGAAGCAACTTTTCTTCTACAGTGATCACAATGTCATTTTGTTTTAATCATGAAAAGAGAAGGACATTTAAAAGACAGAAATACACAATGTGTCGTTTTAAGAAAATCTAATTCTCTGTTTTTGACAAAAATTGCTGTTGTAAGAAATTCTGTAATAAAATGTGAAGACAAAATGTTCCTCATCAGCTTTTGATTCAGGTATTTATTTGCTCTGTTGCTTTGAGAAGCACAGGCAGGATGATGAAAGTATTTCTAATAAGCTTGAACAAACAACGAAAGGCTTCAGCAGTGCAATATTATTAGATTTCATGGAGAGAGAATATCACAAATAACTTCTCAAAATTAGATGCTATTTTTAAAATTATGTTGATTTTAAAAACCAAAAAGCTATTAAATTTTAGAATGTGTAAATTACGTGTACCTAAAATTTCTCAAGTTTTTGTTTCATACCGTGAACCAACCTGATCACTAAAAATGCATTGTCATTATAGCGTACAGATCTAAAAACTAAAGCATCATGAGGTGTAATAATTATGTTTTAATAACAGGGTGGGTATTTTATGACCTGTAAATTACTTCTATCAATCAGAAGCTGCAAAATTGTTTCAAATGTTTGTGTTCCTGCATAACTTTCATAAACCTTTCCTTCTTTATCTGCTCTTTTATATATTCTAGAAAATTGATTTAACTTTTTTCCACATTTCTTTACTTAACAGTTAAATAAAATCACAATAAACATACCAGAGATTATGGTTACTTAAGAAATGGAAAAAACATTAAAGAGATTAGTATTTTTGTAAGGTCATGTTTGCATTTTGGATGTTTTTTCTCTCACTTTGTCGCCTTCTTGTCACCATAACCACATGTTTTAAAGTGTTGCTAAAAAAAAAATTAAAGACAAAAGAAATGTCTCAGAACCAGATTAATATTTCTGGAAAATTTTGCAATTAATCTCATAGGGGGACTTGAAAGATGCACATTTTTTTCTTTTACCAAGTGGTCATCTTTTGAATTACAAAATGTATTCCCCTTGTTGAATTCAGTTTATTTATGTTGTGCCAATTCACAAAAAAAATTTGTCTTAAGTAACTTTACAAAAAAAACCCTCTGTAATGTTTTTGTTGGATTCAGCTAAAGAAACTGAAAATAACAGCAGTTCTATGATGGGATGCTGGTAATTAGTAAACCTAATTCATCTTTTAAGCTGAGTACCATTTCATGAATGAATAATTAATAGGTTAAAGTCAATTAAAAAAAAAAAAAAAAAAAAAGAGCCATGTGAAAATAGCCAGCCTGGACTAAAAATTTGTGGAAAAAACTCTTTGAAATAACTTCTGAAGAATCTAATATTACATAAACAAAATGATTTAAATGCAGAAGATTTTATGCTCATGAATTCAACTTAACTCGTGTGCATGAGTTCATCCTTACAGCAGCTAGAAGGAACAAAATGAAGAGATAAGACAAAAGAAGGGGAGAAAGGGAAGGGAGGAGCTCTCATCCTGCTGCTATGAACCTCTGGCCTACTTTACACTTCTCCATATTTTATGACACACACAGTTATTAGCACATAAGCTGTGCTCACACACACAGAGCCATTGCTATGCTCCATTAGGTGCACAGACATAGACATGGCTGCAACAAGTATGCCCTCATCACCACCAGACAGCATGTGACATGTCAGGGATTGAAATAAACATGGCTCGACGCATATCTAAAAAAGAGAAAGTAAATGTCCTTGGTGGGATTTCACCATCAGTTTGTCTTAAATGTATTAAATCCACTCCATTTAATATGCTGCATTTTTCATATTTACATTGTTCAAGCATGTGTTTACGAATACTGGCTGCTGAAAGGCAAAACATTGATGTTTCTACCTGTAACAGGATCTACCAGCAGCTGCGATGTGTTAAGAAGAAAAAAATCTGTGTTTTTTTTACCCTCTTTCTACAACAACATTTCAGTGATTAAATAAAGTGGTTTTAAATAAAGCAAAAGCAGTTTTTATTTGAGACTGATCAGGTAGTCTATTTCCAAATGTGCACACAGTTAGAGTTTGGGAACTTCTTCTAAACCCACAAACCAAATTGTATAAGAGGAATACTGACCGATAAGGCTGCAACTCACAGCTCCAAACAGTCGAGACTGTTAATGGAGGTATAAATGGCTGTTATGTGACCTCATTAACTATAATCGTTACATCAAATGGCCTCAGAGGAGAGAGATCTCTTAATTGGCCCAGCATTTTGTCAGGGATTTAGATGTTGTCAAAAGTCATATTTATGTTTTTTCTTTAACTCATTTACTTGAGCAGTTGGTATGAGCATCTAAAACTGAAGCTGTCATCGGCCTCGCCACTGACCTGCCAGTCGCATCCCAAACGCTGAAGGCAGCGTAACCATGGAGCCGTTGTTATGGCAACAGCCTCCTCCAACAAAAAAGCAAGGATCTGCAGCGGGTTGAGCAGCACTAGAAAGTAAACACACACCAAGTTTGAATTCATTTACCAAATTAAACTCTCACTTTTAAAAATACAGCATTTTAGGAATTAAAAAAAAGTAGATGTTAATAAATCAGTTCCTGGACTCAATCACATCACCATTCATGGTCAACCAGTTGAACATGTCAGTACTTTCAAATATCTTGGGCTCACAAGAGACAATAAACTGAAGTTCAATGAACATGTCATCATACAGAAACATTCGCAGCACAGCCACAGACTGTAAAATGCTAAAGAAATCAACTGGAAAAACTATGGATTAACAGCAGCAGTATTATTGTCAAAATGTTGCCTTCACAATAAAGACACTGATGCCGTAAACTGTCTCTATTCGGCCTGAGTGCATCAGAAGATGGAAAGTTGCTGCTTAAAGTAAATTTTCTGTCTTTCAAGTAAGATATGTGAGTTTGTTCAGTTTTATTTGAACATTTTCTTGTTTCTGTTTGATCTATGCAACAAAATCACCAGAGTAAATAAAATGCCATGGTTTGACATTTAGACAGTTTCTTCAATTCAAAGATACTTTATTTGTCTTTACATAAAAATACTGGGGTGGTGTGTGTGCCTGCTGGGTGCTTTGGGTCTGGTGTGACTCGTTGTCTGGCTCAGTGTTGGATTGGTGTGTTTCGTTGTTTTTGCTTGCCTGGTTGTGGCCACAGCCCAGTGCTTGGCAGGGGATCAGGGCAGTGTGGTGTGCAGGGAGCTGTTGCTCTGGCCATTCTGCACCGATGATCCAGTGGATGTTTTAACGTGTTGGACGTCTGCCTTCCTTTGCATGGCGAACTCTCATAGCAGATGTCGCAGAGGATGGGCTGGTTGGTTCCTCCTTTGGAGTGGGGATGTGCTCTCAGTCGCTCCAGTACACTCGGTTGGCTGCCTTCCTTGGGATTCGGTGGTTTTTTGGTCGGGTGCGGTATTGGACTGGAGGTCAGGTTTGGGAGTCTGTATGACTCCAGAGGGGTTTGGGTTGCTGGTCTCAATCCCTTCTCCAGGTTCTGTGCCTGTCCTTGGTCCCTCATGGTGCTGCTGCCACTTAAAATCTGTCAAATAAAATTTTATGTTAAGTTTTAATTGAGTGACTTGGAAGGGTATTGTTTATGTTTCCAGGGACATAGTGTTGTTTTATGGGACAGTAAAGTTACAATGTTGCCTTTAGTTGTTATGAAAATGCTTTATATATTGAAAATAAAACTTTAATTTTTGCATAATCCCTATAAAATCATTAATTACACCTGCAATAAATAACATTCACAGAGTGTTAAAAATGTTATTTATATCACTGAATGGGAAAACTTTCTCTAAATTGTAAAAGTTGCCTAAATTAAATTGTGCACTGATCAGAATATCTGACTATCGAGTAAGAATAGTTTTTATTGTACTATTTTTCAGGGCTTAAGTTTCTTTTTTTCCCCTCTCAAATTCAACTTTAAGGAAACCAGAGGCATCTCTGATACATTCAAACCTGGGTCCTGTGAAGTGACTTTGATCACAGATGTGGCATGTTAAATATGAAACATTACTCCAAAAACGTTTTATAATTAACACGTCTGGCCCCTCTGGCCTCCCACATCTGCGCTGAATCTGCCACAACCGATGAGCGTCACACTTCACTACTCAGCCGTTGAGGCTGTTGCTGTCCCTGAAATTTACCTGTCAATATCTCCAAAGTCTCTTCTAATTTTTCTGACACTAACAGCTTCACCTCTCCAACCTTCTTAAATTTATCTCCAAATACTTTTAAAGTGTGTAATAATAAACAAAAGGGGATTCATCTGTTCTTGGATTTCTGCGGATTTAGCCAGAACCCTTCCAGAAAAATAAATGATATTGGCAGTGGTGGCAAAGGGAAGGGAGGAGAAATCTGTGGAAAATAAAAGAAAAAGACAACTGAAGTTCCTACATCAGCAGTATTTTATCAGGCTAAGAATAGACTGCTGTGTCGGTAAAAGGTCAGGATGCAAGTGTTTGGGTTTCTGAGTGAAATCTAACCTTTCCTTCTCTTCCCTTTGTCAGATACTCTCAATGGATTGCAGCAAAATGCCAACTCAGTTTTTACTGCCTCGTCGGGAAGCCTGTGGTCTGATATTTTACTTTGTCAGTGCCACACTGTCATGAATGTCTCTGCTTATCTTTTATTTATTTCACTCCATCTTTTATTGATTGTTTACTGATTAGTTGCATAGTTTTTGTCTTTTCCTCCCTTTTTAAACTTCAAAACTGGTAATATTCAAATAAAAATAAATGCAAAATAATACATAAGTTGAATCAACTTTAGATTTAAAATCTGTTATTCTGGTCATTCGTTTTTATTTCCAAAATGTTAGTTTTAATACATTTCTGTATTAATTTACTTTTCATCTTTCTGATATCTATACGCAAACAAAAGTCATGTTTTGTTTTTTCACTTTAAATCCTGAATTTTATTGTATTTTTTAACTGTTAAACAAAAATAAGATACAATTTCAAGAGGAAATCTGAAACTAAAGTATCAATCTGACATTGATTTATTAATACGGATTGATCCGGCAACTCTCGACTATTGGTACATTCTGATAGAATCTCACAAAACATCAGATATTATACTATATGTGTTTCTAGAAAGTTTGTAATAATTATGTAGTGATTAGGAGAAAAAATGTCCATTATCTGTTCCATCTAGATTGCAGAAATATGTCCTGGCCCACATCTGAAGGGGAGATGCTTACCCATCCTTCTGGATGCCCTTTCCCAGCTCAAGTGGTACCAATCTCTTTCTACCCTCCCTTCTGGCTGAGTAATCTCTCTCTAGCCCTTCATCCCACTCAGTAACACACTCATGCTCAATCTGCTGGACACTGAAATCCGCCCTCAACAGATTACAGCACCAGGCGGCTTGGATTAGGTTTGAAATGGTATCAGGACTCACTTATTCTTCTCGTTTCTGTGCAGCCGCAGATGCTACAGGAAGTTTATGCTGCAAGAAATGCACACTGCATGG
Organism: Xiphophorus couchianus; assembly: GCF_001444195.1. Lineage (NCBI taxonomy): Eukaryota > Metazoa > Chordata > Actinopteri > Cyprinodontiformes > Poeciliidae > Xiphophorus > Xiphophorus couchianus. The sequence continues at coordinate 5,169,457 of NC_040230.1, forward strand.
GTCTCCCACTGGTAATAACCAAACATTTACTGATGGTTTTCAAACTCAGTTAAAAGTACAAAGAACATAATTAGAAAGCTATTTTAGACATCTAACATGATTTTTATATGCATACACATTATACCTGATGGTATGTAATCATTTCATCTGGATAAATTCAAATTTCTGCTTAAAAAAATGTATTTAAGATTTGTAAATGTGATTTTCACTTAAATAGTTTCTGTTACATGCCTTGATTATATAGTAAAATAACAGTTGTCTGCATCAGAGGATTGAGTTGTTTGAGGAAATTTAAGCAGTTTTCCTTTACAATAGGTGCATAAGCCTGTGAGGACACAAACCACGTAATTCATACAACGTGAATGCCTCGTGTGCAGATGTTTCATAGCGTTGCCCCTAATCCCAAAACAAAAGCAAACCCCAGATAATCCATCTGCTCATTGTGGATCTGCTGTTTTGTGAAAAACACGAACACAGTGAAATATTGTAACGGTCCAGAACTTCACAGCCCAAATCCAGTAATCCACTTTTCAATTCTTTATGTTTGTTTTTCCAGAAAAAGTGGTGGTCTCCATGTTGTCATTAGAGATGATTAGTTGTTTAGATGGTTGTTTTTCAATGAGGACATAAAGGTTTGACAATGGGAAACAATGGGGGAGAACAAATTAAATCAGTGAATTTCATTGCAGAATTTTACATCTACACCATTTGGGGAAATCCTTTGGAGAAGAAAATATTGCTAAGTAGTGAAAACACCAAAATCTTATCTTTACCTTTTGTTTAAGGGCCAGTTTGTGGGAAGTGGACATTTTCTATTCCTTAGAAACAAATTTCCAGCGTTGTTCCTAAGGTGCTGGAAATTTACTCTTTTCAGCTTTATACGGGGTTCACACACTTTCCCTGCAGTGAAATAAAGACAATTTTCAAAGATTTCAAGGTAAGGTTTCAAACATTTCCAGAAAAACACTTTGGAGATAAAACCAATATAAATGAACTAAAATAGACTGCCACAATTCACTGTTATAAATCATCCACTACTGCTAATGTTTTTGTGACAGTATTCTACATTCTACAACAGGGAAGAGGTAAATTAAAATATAGCAAAATTTTATGTTTTAAATGTTTAACAAAATAAAATATCCTGCAATTTCAATAACACTGTTTCATGTAATACGATTAGTAAGTCATTAAGAATAATAAATATTCATGACATATTTATGAATATCCAAACATATTGTCCTGATCAAATGCATAAACACAAAATAAGAAAGTCACAATTAAATCTCCGAAAATGTTCTCACCACATTTTCTAGCATTTAGAAAATAAAAATAATCTAACTTAAAAAAAAGTTCACTCTGATTTAACTTTAGACAGTGAGAAAAAAATAGTCTTTTTATTAGCTGTATGAAAATAGCTGATTTCAAATGTAAAAAACAATTTGCAAATTTATGTTTTTAATCATACTTTTGAGGACTTTATAAATAAATCAACTATTTTTAAACCTTGAAAACACCTAATCGAAATTCAAGCTTTTTCAAGGATTTCAAGCACCCTATTTATATAAGGAATATGATAGAAACAAAATGTTTTGATATTCAACTGATTTTCATTTTTATCCAAATGTGGAATATATTAAAAATCAAACTGCACATTTAAACCTAACTCATTTTGTCTTATTACTTTATACAAGACTTTTAAGTAATGAGAAAATCCCAAACCGATTATTAGAAAACAGTTTATTTGACAGTGTCTAGGTCCAAGTACCAACAGACCCCATACAAAATAAAAATAAAAACAAAACAAATGCTACAAACAGAGAAAACTTCCATCTACACAAAACTTCTCTTTAAAAATACATTACCATTAACACAAAAAAAGCATCCATAAAAGATAATATATGTAAGAAGGGAATCATGTCATGTTTAAGTGAAGATAAATCACACATCTAGTTAGATGTTAACACAGGAAAAAACAAACAAACAAAGAGGGCACGGTGAATGAGAGCGCGATGAACGAATGTTTGCGTTTTCTTCTTCCTGCAGCCTGGGAGAAGAGGGCAGCGGTGACAGCAGTCATGTGGGCAGCACTCAAAAACAAAGACTAAAAAAGGAAAGAAAAGGCTAACAAGAGGTAGCTAAAGGGTGCGAGAGGTAGCAGAGAGCAAGAGGAAGATTTCTAGAAGAGGTAGCTAGCAGATGAAAGAGGAAGAGGTAGCAGAGACACCGACAGCGCTATAAAGGAAATAGGAACAGTTTGAAGTTAAGGTACCGTTTTTGGGTTTAGTAGTAACTTGTGTGAACTTGTGACTTATTTTATATTAAAGAACTTGTACACAGGAAGCAGTTATCATATGCAAAACAGATCAAATTTTACATCTATAGGCTTAAATACCGACAACCGAGACAATGGTCAGGGAAAAACAACAGCGATGGTCGTTAGGAGTAATTGCAAACAGAAACGTTTGTTTATAGTTTTGGCTATTGGTGAAGTGAAGCCGAAGTTTAACGTCACATTTCGACAATATTCTTTTCAACCAAACAAGAGGGTACTACTGGACTGCATCAACAGAAATTTCAAGAATCAACACATCATTTGTTTTTCTTTGTTTCGACCACAGATTGCAGAATATTGCAGAGCTTTACGGCGATTTGTGAAAAGTGAGAAACGGAAGAGGAGGAGGTGTTAGCGAGGTAGGCAGTGCTAGGCGTGAGGAAAAGGAGCAGAGGAAGAGGAGGGTCGAATAGCTACAGAATCGGCACCGTCTCGTTCGAGCAGAAACGCAGCGTCTCTCACTGTGTGAAGGTCAGCAGAGGATTTGTGTGTGTGTGTGTGTGTGTGTTTGTTAGAGGGTCAGTGCCAGGTTTTAACCAAGATGTGGGTGTGTGCATGCAGCCTCCAGTGTTTGCCTGAGCTTAGCTTACATTTCTCTGTGCGTTTTCGCGCTCTGGGAGCTGAGACAGAAGAACGGATGTTTACAGTCTGTGAATCCTTTGGCGGCCCGATCAGATCTGTAACAAAATTCTATATTTAAACAAAATAAAAAATTAAGAAATACTTCAGCTTCGGATTTCTAAGCTTTATTTATTCATATTTTGTTGCTGCTGCTATTGTATTTGAAGTAAAATGAGGTCAGCCTGCACCTGGAAGTAGCTTCCTAACAGCATCAAATATATTTATGACATAAGATCAGAGCAAGGCAGGTGTTTAGTTTAACTTAAAAAGAAGAATGCTGCCATCTTGTTTGTAGAAACTGATCAAAGCAGCTAAAATGTGACGCATTTAGAAGATTCCTGCATAATTTTCTGATATTTTCTTTAATCTGCAACATAAAAGCTATTAAAGACTAAACATATTACACCTACCAGCTTTGTTTGGGAGAACCTCATCAGAAACATAACAGTCTTTCCAGCAACATTTGACCTAGAAGGCTTTTCGTCTGAAGGTAAATCGTAACTTTTTGTCTCTATTGTAAATTTCTGTAACTTCACAGACCAAATTCAAGCCTCCATCTGTCTTCCAGGCGCACACACACACAGAGCTACAGTGTATCATTTAAAAAGAAGAGCGAGAGGTAGATACTCAGCAGGAGTGAGGGCAGGCTGGATCCACTCACATGTCACAGCTCAGGCTACTCAGCACACAGACTGGCTGTCTGGCCCAACAAGCCTCCTCTAGGGGTTTATCGCTTAAGGAAACGGGGAACAGGAGAGCATGGGGTTGTTTTTGTTACTCTGGAAAGCGTTACAGTGTCATTCGAACAAAATAAGAAGCTGAAAAAGGAGGATTTTTCAAAAATATTTTCTGTCTCCTTGTTTGGTTTTCTATACACAGGATTGTTGTCTTCAGCCTCGCTGTTACTCGACAGAGTGTAAAACAGTGTTTATTACTAGATGAACCTCGCCGCTGTGCCCTGAGAGGAAGTCTGCATGTGTGTTTGTGAATTTGGATCCCAGAGTTCTGGGTCTGTGTGTCAGGGGGAGTAAAGTTTATGGTTGCTTGAATGTGAAGGAGAAAAACGTAGCAACAAGCAAAAGTCAGAGACAGAGTTTTAGCTTTATGCACGTGTGCTTTTTCTGTTTGTACGTCTTAATTGTCAGACACCCGGCCACTTGGGGGCGCTGGAGGAGCCACAGGAGCTGGAGGAATCGCCTCTGGTTGTGCAGGTGGGGGGCCAGGATCTGCAGAGAGAAGCATGCTAATTTTAGAAAACTTTACAGGGCAGGTAAGAGCAAATTTTCAAGATTGTTCCACTGTCAAAGGAAAGATTTGACTTTAACTAAAGTAGGAATATACTAATTGCTACTTAGTATATTGCTTTGAAAATCCAACAGAAAAAGAGATTTGATTCAATGAGTATCTCAGCAAATTATTATGGAAAAGTTACTGCAATTAAAGCAACCTCAGCTCTTTTGGCACATGACTGATCACAAATACCCAAAAGTGAGGCTGTCACAAATAAATATTTTGATATAATCAACATTAAAAAAGAAGAAGAAAAAAATTAAACCTTTGTATCTCTACCAAACAACTTGACAGTGAAGAATTACACAAATACAAAACCTGAAAAATCGAGACTCATCAGAACAACAGTCAGCTGGTACTGAAATGTAAAACTGCAGTCGTAGCAAGTACAACCAGACATGAACAAGTGTGACGGCTCAGACCAAGTTTTCTTGCCCATAACAATTTTTTTTTTTACAGCAGTTTTAATGACATAATTTCCATCTTTTCACCCAAGTATCTGATTTAGTTTACATATGTGAAACTAAATCAGATACTTGTCTGTTTGTTTTCAAAGCTTCTGCAGCCTTGAAGGTCCTGTCATATTTATTTAATCTGACTTTTATATCGTTGGTTTAAAACATGCATTATAATTCTGCACCAGAAGTAAATCTGGGTGTAAACAATGGCTGAAAATTATAACTGTGAACTTATGAAAGAAGTCTGTCAATAAGTGCATCACAGTAAAATCCCACCACTCCTACAGATCCAAATGAATTTCTCTACAGACGTTGTAGAAAAACACCACAAAAAGCCATTGCTATTAATTGTGCTTTCTCTTTATTAGCTTCCTTTGTTATCATCTTGTGACAATACTGTCAGCTCCAGTTGCTGAATAAACTTTAAAAGCAATCCATAAATGGTGGCATCAATTATTACTTCTATAAAGAAAAGTATGAGAAACAAAATAAATAACTCAAATTGTTAAAATATTTAAACACACAAAAACCGAGTTAAAATATATTTCCATGACCAGAATCTTTAAGGTTAATAACCTGCATTTGTAAAACTTTTAATGAAGACAGATGTAGTATGAAGCACTTAGGGGTCAATCATTCTGTCTTTCATTTACACAATGATAGGGGAAAGCTACAGTGTAGCCACATTCGCCCTGTGACTATTCAATCCACGCCATGGGGCTCTGACCACCATCAGCAGGTACAGTGTGTGAAGTGTCTTGGCCAAGGAGCAACAACCGAGGCAGACGGAGCAGGTGTTCAAACCGGCAACCCACCAATTTCAGGAAGAACTACAACTCTCTACAACATAATCGTTAGTTGAAGCCCTAATTTTTATACTCACACATGCCATTGGGGGCTCCAGGGTGACGTGGGGGCATCATGGGAGGCATGCCCCCTGGTGGCGGTCCGGCAGAAGGCGGAGCGGACAGCATCCGTCCTGGCATGGGCTGACCCGGTTCCATCGGTCCTGTAGACAAGTGGACGCAACCCAAGACATTAAAATGTTAGGATTTTTTTTTTCAACCACACCTTTTATTCATATTTTAAAACGGGTTTCCTTTAAATCAAGACTAAAAACCTGCCTGTTTAGAGTTTCTGTTGAATCATAATAAATGGAACATTGATCAACATTTCTGCTGTTGCAAAGTAACTCCAAAATATTCCCTCTGATTCAAAAATAATAAACAAATAAAGTTTTAAAACAGGTTTTTTATCCACATGGATAAAATTGGCTTTCATTCATTTTTATTAAATGTTACGATGAGTTTAATGAAGGCACTTTACAAAATTCAATCGTTGTTCTGGTTTTTGGAATTGTTGACTATATGATGTGTTTATGTTTTCATGATGTGACGCGCTTTTAATTACCTTGCTGCTGAAATGTGCTATACAAAAACTTGATTGATAAACAAATAATAAATATTTCTGCATGCCCTGCGACAGACTGGCGACCTGTCCAGGGTGTACCCCGCCTCCCGCCTGGAACGTAGCTGGAGATAGGCACCAGCAACCCTCCCGACCCCATTAGGGACAAGGGTGCACAGAAAATGGATGGATGGATGGATGAAATATTTCTGCAGTTAAAAGATGTTGGTAACACTTTATTTGAAGGTTATGAATAAGACTGTCATGACACCGTCATAAACATGACATAACACCTGTCATGAACACGAGTAAGTTTTCATGAACATTTATGACTGTTGTCATAAAGTGTCATTCGGTAAATCATGACACTTTTAATACAAAGTTGACATTATTCAAAATGTCTTCGTTATGACAACTTGACATTAACCAAGAAATCATGATCTGACATTAATTTTTGTTATAAAGGTATTACTGATTAAACTTTAGCTTCAATAACATAAAGCTACATAATTTTTAAAGTTTAATCAGTAATACTTTTATAACAAATTTATGTCAGATCCTAATTTCTTGGTTAATGTCAAGTTGTCATAACGAAAACATTTTTGTCTAGGTTAATGACAAAAATGTCATAAAACTATGACTTCTCCACACACACAGAAAGTCTTAAATTGGCCTCTGACCTGTCTGTCCTGGGTGGTGGGGGGCCATGGGATGGTGGCCCATTGGAGGGAACCCAGGATGCATTGCAGCACCTGGTGGCGGTCCTCCAAGGTGGGGAGGAGGCCCGCCGTGGTGGGGCGGTGGTCCTCCATGGTGAGCAGTAGGAGGGCCGCCGTGGTGGGGCGGGGGTCCGCCGTGATGCATACCGTGTGGAGGGGGACCGGGGTGGGGTCCAGGTCCAGAGCCCTGACCTTGAGCCTGGGCGGCTGCAGCAGCAGCGGCGGCGGCTTGCTGCTCCATCTGTTGTCTGGCCTTCATCTCAGCGTATTTTAGCTGCTCCATGTGGAACGCCTGGCGCTCGGTGAGGAGCTGCTGCCGCTGAAGCTCCAGCTGCGCAAAGAAAGTCCAACACAACCAATTAGTGGTCGAAAAATCACTCCTTTCTTAGATGCATCATGACAATTTGACTGAGGAAGTTATAGGAGCTTGCTGCCAGCAAAAGGTTAATAAAAGTATGTTAACTAGTGCTTCAACCAACTACGTTTAAAAAGCTAATGGTAAATGGCAGAGCTGTAACGATTCATCAGATGAGTAGAACTTATTTGAATAATCATCAGAATAATTTATAAATCACTCCATTAATGAAGTAACTGTTTACAAACTTTCTAGTAAATAGGTAAAGATATGATTTCATGCCAAGACTGTGTTAAGAGTTAGGAGGAAAGCCCCAGATTAATTCACTTATTGGCTATTTCTTACACCTTTCCACATCTATTAACTTAAACCATTGAATTTCATTATATTTGCCTTGATGCTCACTAGTACATAATCATAAAAATATTAATGTTTACTTGTTAAACTTAGTTATATAATATTTGACATGAGACTGCAGGAATCTATTTGCTTTTACTGAATGTTTTCTCCATTACCCAGACAGTTTCCGTGTAGAAGAGCCGAAGAATGATTTGATGTGTTTCTGCTGTTCTGTGTGGATCTTTACAACCACAATGTTTTATATCAGCAGCCCAGGTTTGGTTTCTCTCCAGTTCTACAAAAACTTCTTTAAACAGTTCTTTTCATGAAGTGTTTGCATCTGTGAAACTGGGCTTGAATCCCACCGCTATGAAAACACAGTTTTCCACTCCCACCAGCGTCTCCAGGACACACGCTTTGAAACTAATAAGCTAAATCACTCATGTGTCCCATGAAGACCACTGTCGGTTCAAACTGCATCACTAAACAACTGCTTTGTTCTCGAAAACCTTCTCCTAGCAGCTCAATTTCTAAAGCTGCCAAGATTTTAAGTTTTGTTTCTGCGTCAGTATCTTTGAAAGACCTAAGACTAACTCAGATTTAACTCACCCGGTGAGAACATGTGCTGATGGACTATATGTTTCTTGGCTACATCATCAAAGTGACCACAGAACTGGGCTGTATGGTACAGGAAATGCAAAACAGACAAGTACTCTCAACAAAAACAAGGGTTCCCAGTCTCTCTTATAATAGCCACCTTATTTGCAGTAACAAAAAACAAAAACAAACACAAATTCAAAAATTAAAAGAAGAAAACCAGGATGAACCATAAAAAATAAATAACCCAGCAGCTTTATGATTTCAGACAAGAGTAATTTGTCTTTGGGAAGCTAACAGAATTAGGTTTATCGCAGATAATCTAGCATTTCGTAGTGTTTTCAAGCTCACACATTGTACAAGTATTTATTTCAAAATGGGACTGTGTGTTAAGTGAAGTGGAGGAGGTGCAAAACGTGGCCTGATAAATCCAATTCAGAGCATTTTCTCATTCAGTGAGTGACACTGGATTACCAATGGATGATTTAACCAACATTTTCACAAAATAACAACCTTAATCTAAAATAAAGAAACCCCTGTTTCACAATAACATGGTATTTAAAACTTAAATATCCACCATTATCTAGTCAATTTTATTTAAAACAGAAAAGTAACAGTTTTATAAAAATAAAAATAACATACCACATTTTGTATCACGGTTATAGTGCTGCCATTTATGCCATATTTATTATTTTCATACATAAACTTTTGGAACTTTAAAACACACTCTAATTTTAATAATAGATTTTTTTTATAATGCCTTTTATATCTTTAGATCTCAAAGGGCAGGAAACAGGAACAAAATAAGCAGTTGTATTGAACAGATAATTAAATGAATAGATACATAAATAAAAGATTAAAACAAATAAGTAAGAAAATTAACCAAAAATGTTGCTAAAAAGAAATCTCTTAAGGTATTTTTTAAAACAGTTAGTAATAAATTGACCTTTTTAAAATCTCTGTTTATCACAATAATTACTTATAGTATTAGCTTTCAACTAAACATGTTGATTCTGCAGAACAGTTTAACTTTTTTGGACATAAGTAATTGGGATAAACTGATGGGAATAAAAATGTGTCATGCAAACACCCCAATCGGGATAGTTCATCAGTTCAACTTGATCAAAATTAATTTATAACCTGAATAAGAGGGGTGAGTTATGCCGATTGATAATCTGAATGGCGTGAATGTAAACACAGTTAATGTTAATAAATTTGCTGTGCTGCAAACTTCTTTGACATCTCATTATAAAGGCTTTAAACCAATCAAGATGCACAAACTAGCTTTGTAAATAAGTTGTTGATCGATCTTCAGGGTGAAAAACGCGTTTTTCTCCCAATTCCTAACATTTAAACTCTGACTTACAGCTTCCTTTTCGCGGTCCATGATGGTCTCCAGCTCTTCGAAGTGCCTCAGCTTGATTTCCAACTTCTTCATCTGGGTTTCCACTAGCAGAGCAACCAGGGACTTAATTTTCCTTTCTTCAACTGCTGCCAAGTGCTGAGAAGATGGACGAAGTAAGATGATAAATATCCAGGAAACATAATTCTGCTGCAGGCCAGCATAACGGAAACATGTGATCTGTTGAGCGGCAGGCCTCACCTTGGCTTTGGTGGCTGCAGAAGCGAGAGCAGCAGCGGCCGCTGTAGCGATGTTTCCCTCTCCAATGTCATGCTCCAACTTCTTCTGCTTTTCCTCTCCCTCCTCGGTAGCTGTCTTCTCCTCTTTTTCCTTCTCTTGGTCTGAAGATGAGGTGTCCATAGTTTCATCCTTATCTTTATCTGAAAGAAACAGTATAAGAGTTTTTTTATTACTTCATTCCAACAAAACAATCTCATTTCTGTAAAATAAAATGTTTCGAAGGACTGAGAACGTCTTGATAGATGAGGTTTTTTTAGGCTACAGATTTCTAGTTTGTCTCCAAAAAAGTCTTTTTTTTGTTTTAGTGGTTCGTTGAAGAGACGTGATGACTTGTATTATGTTTTACCTGCTGAAGCTGTTTTGGTCTCTCCTTCTTCCTCCTTCTCCTGTTCATGCTCTGATCCCTCTGCTCCCTCCTTCTTCACCTTTTCCGTGCTCTCCGTCTTGTCGCTTTTCTCTGCCGACTCACTGGGCTTTTCCGCCTCGTCCTTCATCTCAGCCTGAAAACAAAAAAATCACATACATGAGCTTAATGTATGAGAAAAGACATTATTCTTTGGGACGACTTAACTGTATTAAGTCTGTCTTGTGAAATTAGGAGTGCATGAAATTAGAATATCTGCTGATGGTGATATTTGTAAATATTGAGATATTTATGGTATCAGGTGCAATATTTCTTTATTTTCTTTTGTCCTTCATTTCTCATTTGTGCTTCGATAACTCCAGGATCTTCACGCACGTTGGACAAAGTCATTTGTGTCGGTGTGAACATCTGCTGCCGTCAGACTCTGTCCAACTGACTAAACTTTATAATAATATGAAAAATGCAAACTCATACACCAGGAATATATTAGCCAGCAGTTATTGAACTCCAAACAGTCCTTTGCAATACGAGTATGAATACTGCGCACACAATGATGATATATTCACGATATATCGTGCAGCAGCCCGATGTAAAACAACAATTTACATCACTGTGAATATGTTCTACATTAAATAAAGACTGCACTGCTGTAAAATGCAGCCATGTTCATTGTTTGTGGATTATTAGTTCAAATGTCTCCTGTAGTGATCCAATCCAAGCACCTGACGCTTGTTAACGAAGGATAATGATTCAGCCACAGACACCACATGCACTTTGGAAAAGATATTTACTTTCACCTGCAGCTCCTTCTAAACACAGATGACTGGAAGGATAAACTTTATTCACCCCTTGGGAGACAGAGAGAGCACTTATAAAAGGAAAACTGATGGTTGCCAAGAACTATTTAACACCTTAACAGATTTAAACTGTGTATTGATTTTCCTGTTTAAACATAATGAATGTTCCTGTCTGCAGATGTAACGACATGACTTCAACCATTCACACATCACACCAACGGCTCGTTGTGTACAGAAATGGTCAGACATGACCATGGTCAGTGTTGATCGTTTGATATGACAAATCTAGAAAACCAATGACTACATGTAGGGCTGGGCGATAAATAGATCTGATCAACTAATCAATTTATTTATTTATTTAGACTCAGGTAAACTCTATGATGGTGATTAGGCTGGGCTATGATTTATCCTCAATAGTTTGAGGAATTACACTTTTTTTTCTAAAGATGGTTTATCAATATATTTCCAAAATAATTTTTTATAAGTTTCCTTTTTATCTCACCTTATCAGCCTGTTGGGAGTCCGAATCTGTTTCCATCTTTTCTGGTTCTGCGGTTTCTGCGAATGAAGAGGTGAAACAAAATATACATCAGGAAAATAATTCATCAAAACAAACTCATCCTTTTTTTTTCTTTCACAAAAACATGTTTTATTCCTTCAGATAAAACCCCTTAAGAGGAATGAGATTAGCAAGTTATTTTCAGTAAACAGACCAGTGGGGAAAAGTGTGAAAGCATCTGCACACAGGAGAGCAGCTGAATGTATGTTTACAGCTGAGAGTTAAACCATGTCACGGTTGCACTTAGGCCAACGTTAAGAGTCTGAAAATTGATTGTGGGTCGGGCAAAGTGCTTCAGGCCGAGTGAGAACTGGAACACATTTAGAGTTATTGATCACTAACTGTAGTTGAAGAGGGCAGTAATTCAGGCAGCAGAGCCATTTTATCAGGGATCATATGTGCTGTGATGACAGTAAAAAGACACATTTTTAAGATACTGCTCAGCAAAAATCAAGAGAGACAGAACGATGACCCAGTTTTTCTGTTTTCCCTCCACCCTACCCCTCTGCCCCATCTGCCACTGTTCTTTTAATCCACTGGTTACCACGACAGAATAAACACACACCAATATCTGCACTGCTCAGCGCGTGCTGATATATACAGATGCAGATCAGATCCTTCAACGATCATAGAGAGTCATCATCTCCTGCTGGGGTTTGTGTGGATTCTTCCTAAAACATTAACATATTCTCAGAGCACTAATCTGCATCAAAACTCCCAGCTGCATTACCTTTGATACTGTGAATGTGTGCTGCCATCTAGTGGCTGCACATTTTTTATCTGAAATATCTTAGGATTCATAAACTTATCCCACAGTAAAATTCAAGCACTTTTAAAAATTCAAGTTTTGAACTTTTTCACACTTTTGAGTAAAAAAACAATAAAACTGAACTTAAAAAAGAGAGTTTCAATTCACGATTATATATCATTTTCTGTCATTAATAATGTCTTGTGATGGTAATCTACAAGCTACAGCAGGGACACAGTAAATGAAAATATAACAAAATGTTTTAAAATGTCTCACACACACCTTATATACATGACTGCTCCAAAAACAAAATATTAATTTAACAAAACATTTCCTCTAATTTCAATTATGTTGTTTAATGTATAAAATATAAACTTTATTTCAATCACACAGATCAATAAGCCATTGAGAAGTAATAAATATTCATTATACTGAAAAAAATTCCAAACAAATTTTGTCAAGAGCAACTTAAGTGCTTAGACACAACATACTAATTCACAAAAAACCTCTAAAAAACATCAATAAGATATTAAGTTTTCTGGCATTTAGTAAATAGAAATAATTTTGCTAACATTAACTAACCAAAACCAAGAAAAACTAAGTGTGACCGAACTTCAAAGAGTGAGAAAAAAATCTGTATGTATGAATTTATTAGGTCTGAAATTTAATATAAATTATGTTTTCCAAATTTGGGTTTTTAATCAAATGTTAGATTGCACTTTATTACACAACTGTGCACTCAATGAATTTATACATAATTCAAGCACTTTAAAAATATTGAAAACACCCAACTGAAACTCAAGCATTTTCAAGGACTTCAAGCGCCATTACAAACACTTTATGTATCGTAAACTTGCCCAAAACTATTTTTCATAATGGTTCAAAAGAATAAAAAAGTCTCCTCTACATTTGTCCTGATGCTATGTACCTGTTTTTTCGGGCTCCTCCGGTGCGGTTCCTGCGATGCCGCTGCTCTCCAGGCCGAAGGTGGGGTCCACCTTGCCGGTGCTCCTTGCTGCCTCCTGGACCTTCTTGACGTGAGCTTCCACCAACTCAGCAGGAACTTCCTCACGCACGCGAGAAAACTCCTCTGGAAAAGGAGAAAGGCTATTTTTACCTTCATGTCCTTTAAATGCTACCAGGACTAAAACAATACACGGAGATTTGTTGATTAGTTTTTTGATTAACAGATTAATAATTGGATAGCCAAAGCTCCCTAATAGGAGAAATATTTTAAAGAATTTGAACTACGTAAAACTAAAATTTCACTTGACGAGTTTTGGATAGAACGTATTTACAGACAAAGGCTTTACTTTTATGTTAAATGTGAAATGTATATATTTTTTGGACAGTTGTAGCTTTATTGTTGCTCTGAGAGTGGTGTTCTTTCAACAGATGGCCTTTCTGTGTGTGTATACTGCAGTTAACAAAAATACATTTGTTGAGGATTATTTCAATAATCGATTCATCACGATTGATCCAATTAATGGTTTCAGCCCTAAAATAGTTGAATAATGTCATTGCAAATTCACAAATCAGATTCCAATGCATCAGCAACACCAAATTATAGTAAAAGTATGACACAAAACCTGATCTATTTCAGTTCTTCCTCCTGTTCTCACCTAAAGCTGCCTTGGCTGCAGCAGATGCCACTCTGGGATCCACCACAGAGGCCAGGAAGGCGACTGTGCTCATTACTGGGTTTCCGGACTGGCTGAAGGGAATGGGCTGGTAGGCCAGAGGGCCCAGAGACGTTTCTGTGCTCTCGAGGTAAGGATCTTCAATGGGCAGCCGCAGGAAGTGCAGGATACATTCATCTTGGGTGCGTGAACCAACATGCTCCGACACTTTGTTCCAGTCGTCTTTAAACATTTCCAGGGCCTACAAAGAGAGAGATCTTTATCAGAACAGAGTATTTGTTTCCAATAGAAAATAAACACAGGCAATGGATCCTAGAACATATTTAAAAATTTAACATTTACTGGTTCATTATTATAGTGCAAGAAAGTAAGATAAGGAAGAGTAAAGTTGGAGAAAAGTGTTCTTTGCATAAAAAGACTGACCTCAAGCAGTAGTAGAGTCTCTTGCTCAGTCCATTCTCTGGTGGTACCGCCTCCCTTTCCCTGCTGTGATTCAAAGCAAATACACATATAAAATTAGACCATTTATAAGTAATTTTAAACAGAATTTAAAATTGTACAGGCAAAATCCACTTTGAGTTCTCACTTTGGCGTTTTTCTTGTAGAGGTCAGGGCGGAGGCCAAAGTTCTGCAAGTCAATTGCTTTGTCTTTAGACTTATCTGCAAAGTTGGGCATTGGCTGAGGAGGAGGAATCTGCAGAACACATTATAAACGCCATAATGTTAACCTTTTAGCTTTTAAAGGTTTATTCATGACGGACGATAGAAAATGTTGTCCTTACAGGTGGAGGCCGGTGGTTGAGGGGAATGAGGCCAGAGGGAGTGTCAGCCAGCACAGTGAAGTGGGGCGTGGGAGGGGGGCCCATGGGTAACGGCCGACTCTCAGCATCCACCTGGTAATTTACCAAACCCCACTGCTCCAGGAATGCATGAACCCTGAAGATGATAAAAACAGAAAGTTTAAATTCTACCATTATGAGCGTTTTCGAAGTATTTATACTAGGACTGAGACAATTAATCATGATTAATCGATTATTTAAATAATCATCAACTAATGTAGTAACCGATTGTTAACTTTAACTTGTACGTTAACTTTTTAAGATAATAAAAAAATCTTTGGCTGTAAATATATTTTACCCAGAAATCACTGAATGGTATATTTTTAGCTTTACCTGGTTCAAATTCTGTAAAAAAAATAATCTATTATGAAGCACCTTTAGCTTAATTAATTGTCTAATCCAGAAAATAATCAGCAGATTAGCCCTACAATGTATTAGGTCAGACAGGAAGGTCTGTGCTTCTCACTTATTAATGTTAGAAGTATATTCTGGGCTGCAGATCCTTTGCTACAAATGATCAAGAGTACACTAAATGGATTGCTATGTTATTGCATTTTAGGCAATAAAATGTTTTTTTATTTAAAAAACAATTTGAAGTATTTGCATTTTAAATATATTTCTAATATTGTACAAAATGTTCAATAACAAACATGCATAATGTGTCAAATTTTATACAAATGCATAATTGACATGTTTTTCCTCATTTTTTGCAGAGAACTAAAACTGGGTAAAACTGAAAAGCTAAGAGCCACATATTTAGCAAACCTCATGATGGCACAGACGTCCCCAGTCAGGTTTCTGCGACAGGAAGTGGAGGTCAGGTACTCTTGAGGGTTCAGCCGATAAGTGTCAATCATGAAGTTACGATAGGCCAGATATCTGTGCAGGAAAACATGAGCATGACAGGAAATGTTTACATTAATACCAGAAATGTTCCTCACAAAGTAACATTTCCAACTCTATGTGGCTGATGCAGGACTGAATGTCAAACTCACATTTCTGGAGTTTTGGATTTGTTCTTTCCATTAAAGAACTCTGGAAGAGCTCTCCTCTCAATCTCATGGATGCTAAAAAGAGTTAAAACAACAATAAAAAATTATGTTTAACTTGAAGTAGGCATACATTAATTACTGTAAAATAGTCTGTTGTGATTGAATTTTATATAAAATTTAAAAGAAAAACTATAAATCTGGGTCAACTTAAAAACTCTATCACACTAACTTTCCGAATAAAATTTTATCTGTTGTTGACTCCTCAGAAGGTCCAGCGGTTTTTGACTTTATATGGACAATGCAATAGATTACAGCATTTATAAACCTTTGTACAAAGCATGTAATCAGTAAAAGCACTAAATGTAGCAAAAAAAAAGACAAAATAACAAAGATGTTTCCACTCTGTCTGAGCTGACCTGTTGTAGTCGAACCAGGCAGCATAACTGGGAATGATGATGTGATGAGTCTGCTCAGTTACATTGTCCTCTCCAGCATCCATCCGATTGACTTCTCCTTTGCCTTGTTCATCATCATCCTGCAGATACAGTTCTCTAAATAATGACACTAAAAATATTGTTTTGATTTTTTCAAAACTGTCAAACTTTAGTTTCTTAGTATACATTTAATATGCCATCTAATCCACAAAAACAAAACTATCCCAACCAAATATATTTCTTTTAAAGACAGCCCAAAGACAAAGTTCAAAACAGCCTCAGCTACAAAAGTAAAACTAAAGTGGACCACTGAAAAAATTAGCTCTACAAATGTAGCTCAGAACACTCAATACTGAGCTACTGGAGCCACATTTAAATATGCTTCCAGTAGTCTGATAAAAACAGCCAACAGGAGCAGGGTGTGAAAATTGTAGGTGTGTCAACTTAAATAGATCACATTTTTAGAGATGTGTTGCTTTCTGACCCCAGTTCACTCTGTGGTGTAGTAGAGTATCGGAGGAGACTGATTGGGACAAAATATCTTCCCAATTTTGAGAGAGAGAGTAGTATGTTTTGCGGTTTAGTACAGGTAAATTCCACTTATTTTACTTATCTTAAAAGACGTTTTCAACCGACAAATGGGATGGCAATATTTTTTCCCAATGAGCGTTAATCTGACAAATTAACATAATTCTGCACCAATAAAATACAAACTTCCTGGCACAGATTAAAAATATGGATTTCTCTGGAGTTTGAAGTTCATCTACAGTAACTGAAAACAATTTTTTAAATTTTTAAAATACTTTGCATTCCTCATGAAAGTAACAAAGTCTGTGTAACGTGCAAGTGAAATAGCTCATTGTGACATCACTGCTCCAATCACCGAAGGCCTTTTTATGGTGTTTGCAGCTTTTTAATGTTTTTTGTTTGTTTAGTTATTGGAAAATAATTCTCTATAATTTAAAAACTTCTATATTTGAAAATTCTTGATTTATCAGTTTACCAATAAATTTCAATTCACTATGATAAAAATAAAAAAGATACGTTTTTTCTGACCTTTCCACCGGACAGCACCGAATCATCCTCCATGTCATCTGGGAAAAATGCAAATAAACCTTATGTTAGACACATGGCAGCGCTAAAGGCGACATTTTAAGATGATTAAACACAATTATGTTACCAAACACACAACCAAGCATGCAAATCCAGTTAGGATACAAACCCAAATCTGCCATATTCCCTCCCTTGACTGGAGTATTTTCACTGTCTTTTTTTGAATTAGCTGTGCATGGAACAGAAGTGAGAAAAATGAACCAAGTGAAACACTGGAGGGGAGATAAAAGATTAAAATAAGAAAAACCTTCAGAAAGTATAATTCAGGGGCATGGAGGTATTAACCAACATGAAGCAAAAGTGGGGGGAAAAAAAGAGAGGACTCTAAACTAGACTGAATTAGTTCGGGTGCTTTGAAAAAAGATGATTTCTTTGGGGAGCTAAAAAGTGGGACAACATTAATGGGACTAGGTAAAAAAAAAAAAGTTCTCAGTTTTATGTGTTTGGTATTAAAGTATATCCTAAACTCACATCGAGGGGGAAGAAAACGTTTTGAGCCTGCTATTCCTCTTAATAGACCAAGTCTTAAAAGTTGGAGAATGATATTTTGTTACAAGATACGAGTATTACTCAAAAAGTGAAGGACAAAGAGTTAAAAACAAAACTATTGATAAGTAGGTCTGGAAACTTGGGTTTGTTGTAAGTGTAAATACTGCTGCTGCATTTAAACACCTCCACAGCTCCTCTGAACTCGATCACAGAGCCATCAACATGACGTGCAGAATGTTGAAACAAGTACAATGCTTCTGTATTTAGAATTACTCAAACAAAGTCGTCTTGTGCAGGATACCTTTAATTAATGTAAAGTTTTGAAAATTTTCTAACATTTTGAAAATCAAAAGGGTAGAGTATCCAGTGTCAATTAACTGGTTCTTTTTTTATTATTTTACACCCGGATAGTAACAAGTTCTGCAAGTGCTTCCCAGAGCAGAATGTTAAAAGTAATCAAAATTCCAATATGCAGAATAGCTCCTTGTGCAGCTTTCAGAAGCTTTGTTCCTGAAAAAAATAAAAACAAATCTAATTTGCTGTAAGCTTTGTCCTTTGCTTAAACAGCCCACATACCATTCTTGGACACACCATCCTCCATGCTGGCGCCGGCAGAGGAGTCATCCATGTCCTTCGTCATGTCCTCCTCAGTGTCCTCTTCCTCTCCTCTGTGTCCCCGTCGCTTCCAGTGAGGCCCTGGGTTCCTGAGAAAGTTTAAGGGTCAATTGAAACCAAATGGAAACTTTTCAGCACTGACTATTTTTTCTGTGTGATTCAACTAAACATTAAGAGAAGTTTAAAGTATGTGCCATAGATCAGCTTTAAATAGTGAGACTCATTATTCACTTCTTCATCATTAAAAGTATTTTACTGGGTCCTGCCATGTAAAGCAATAGCAGGAACCTATTGTTATCCTCCCAATAAGGCGCCTCTTTATTCTTTAGTTCTTCTTCCATGACCGTTAATGCGGCTCATACCCCTGCGTACCCAAAGTAAAGTGAAGACGGCACGTCGATACCATTTACGGTTTGTCCACAACTTGTCTCTAATTGACCCAAAGTTTTTTGATTTTTGGAAAACTTAAGAGTGTAACTGTCGCTCCTCTAGAGTGAGGAACCTAGTGCCATTTTTACCCCAAATCATTTTTTAACTCGCCCTCACGGCCACAAATATCGCACAATTCGTATGAAACTCGGTCATGACATTGATACGCGTGTCTGCTCCGGTAAAATGTTTTCGAAATTTCTCTAGGGCTTATGGTTTTCTGTCAATGTGCTTCGGAGTACAGTGATGCGACAGGATTTGCTGACTCTAACTCAGTCTCAAACAGACAATTGTCTCCCCCCTGCATGACCAGCTGCCAATTGATGGCAGACAATTAATTACCATAGCAACGGAACAAGGAGCAGGAAGAGCTGCTTAGGACTACAAATACGCATCACTGTAGTTCTATGGTGGAGACTCAGTTAAAACAGAGGAGGACTGAGCTGCCATTTAGAACTACTTGCTGCTATGGGCTGTATAGAACTGATTTAACTCAGTCACTGTTACACATGGGATGAGTTTGGCCCATTGAAATGAAGCTTACTGAAAATTTCAAAATAAAAGCCTTAAATATTTTTACATCAGGTAATTACTCTTTTTGGCTTTATGTGACTGGTTTATCCAAAGCACTGTTACACATTGGATTAGTGTGGGCATTCAATATGAAGCTTACTGCAAATTTCAAAATAAAAGCCTCAATATGCCCCTCAGGTTAGTGCACCGCCTGTGGTGGTGCAATAATATTATTCTGCATTATCGTTTTCTCTCAGGTTAGGGAATTCATTAGCATTAGCCTTTTAGCTTAAATAAGCTATTACCTATTTTTCTTACTCATTAGCCATGTTTAGTATACCGAATGGAGTAAGTCAATTACAGAGAACATGCTACTGATGCCCCACCTGCTACTGAAAGTATTTAGGCTTACATTAGCATTTTGGCTAATTTTAGCTTATACACTCATTTTAACATGCTGAATGGTGCAAGTCCATGTTAGGCAAGATGCTTGTGACTTTCCACACGCTAATGACTACTATTTAGCTAAGCTTAGCATTGATGCTCATGTTTAGCATCAGAACGCTGGGTTCAAACCGACGAGCACACTTTGGCAGGCCCCGGTTAAATTTCTTCAGGAATTTTCTAGTTTGACAAATACCATTCTGCCATCATTAAAAGGGGAGTTTAAAACAAACATCCATTAAGCCAAAGAATAAAAAAGCCATCTAAGAGTTTAGAAAATTCACTAAATTGCTTTTCTTACCCCTTCTTTCCTCCTTTTTTTCGGGACTCGGCTGGAGTGCTGGGCGGCGAGGGCGAGCGTCTCCTCTTCTTGCCAGCAGAGTTTGCCTTGCGCTCCTTGCGATCGGGTGTACGGGAAGACTGATCAGACAAACCCCGTGCAGCGTAGGGAGCGAGGGATGGAGGATGAGAGAAAGAGCGGCAGAATGAGAAGAATGGAACGGTTGCACACACAAGGAGGGGAAGCAGAGGGAGAACAACAACAGGGTGGGGGGGATGTTTTGGTGGGTGGTGGAGGAGACAAACAGGGTTCCTGTACACCGTCCAATCAAAAATAGTCACATTTGGCTAACAAAGTTGCATGTTTGCTCTACAAATGTTGTCATTTTCCAACTTATATTGGTCAAATCCTAAAGAAATTAAAACAACTAAACAGAAAGTAAAAACATTGACTGCCTATGTAGTAACGCTGACAGGAACCCTGAACTTAATCAGAAAGTAGACAAAGTGCAACGAAAGGTTTGAAAAAGGTGAGCAGCAGACAGAAGCCGGATGTGGAAAAGGACGACGAAGAACAAGGCCAAGATACAGGCAAAACGAAGCTAACTTGCAACAAAAAATACTCTCATACAAAACATGCACACATGCCGTCAAACTGAATATTTCAAACACAAGACACACAAACCTACCTCCTCCTCTTTGGGGAAGATTTTCTGTCGGAAGCTGACAGGCTTTTTGTTTTCGTCCAGCTCATAGTCTTCCTCATTCATCCACTCATTGAAGGCATCTGTGTCTAAAACCCACTTGGCATGAACCTAAGGAAGCAAAGAGAGGTCTTACCTCTGTAATATTTCCAAAGGATCAAAGGAACATTATTAATAAGCAATGACTGTGATAGCAAATAATCACCTCACCATTAAAATATTAATGAAATTATTTCATTTAGTTGGTATTTAAATTCAACTGCATTTAATTAGCAGTATCATTATAATTCTGCAGTTATTATTCCAAATAAACTGCATTTCATGACATTGGTAGATTTGTTTTTGTAAATTTTTTTTTTTAACCAGAAGCCCAGTTCTAGTCTTTTTCTTCAATAAAATCCCAAACTTTAGTTATAACAAAACTTGTAAAGTGATATTAGGAAACAGCATTTTTGAAACTTCAAGGCATTCAAAACTGATCTTTTCCAGGAACTAGCTTAAAAACTCAAATAATTTTGAAAAGAATCAATTATTTTAAACAGGGCAAAGACATGTTAAGGATTTTTTTTTTTCTTTTTACACAAAAAAACATTTTCATAGATCATGATACTTACCTTCCAGGGTTTCTCAGAGCTGGGAGGATCTTCCACATCACCATCCACCTCACCAGTGGATACCCATGTATCATAGCTAACAAAACATGAACCATCAGTGATCAGTCATGCAGCGTAAAGACAAGGTAAACTGAATTATTATTTTTAAAACACTTAAAATAAACATGCAAAACATTATCCAGAAAATATGAGAAAAAACCAGAAGGAAAATCTGAGCTTTTCAGCAACAGACTCTGTTCACCTGTCTGGGTAGAAGCCCCAGTGAACAAGGACCTGCTTGTCCTTCCTCATGACCGGACGCAGCCACTCCTCTGAAAAACACAAGTCAGTGTTTAAATTCTAAATGTTCAGGAGGAAAACAATACATTTACCATTTTACCCACTTATTACATAATTGTCTATGTTGGTGAAAATGGATATCTATATCTAAACCACTGTTCGCTATATTTTTATACAACTAAACACACATTATGTGGCATCTAAAAACAGTTGGATTGCACTGGGAACAAAATACATTTTTCCCCTGAATATTTTTAATACATTTTATATAATTAACAAGTAAATCTGTGAGTCAGAAAAACCGCAATCAAATTTATTTATATTGCATATTTCAGCAGCAAGGTGGTTCAAGGTGCTTTACAAAATAAAAACACAAAATTACAAAGTTATAAAGAAAACAACATACAGTCAACAACTGAAAAAACTACATTTTGATGAGTAGCATCACCAAAATCATACACATCAAATATGATACACATCAATTTTTCACTTATTATGGTTCAAAAGATTTGAAACGAACCGTCTTCCTGCTGTGTCAAAGATGGGTGAATGTGATGAGTTGCCTTTGACTTGTCATCAGTGACTGAACCCTGGAGAGGAGATTAGAAAAAACAACTAATACATCAGCATCTATTATAAAATCTACTTCCCAAATAATTAGGATTTTTTTGGTTTGACCCAAGCTC